>NW_027397073.1:16472100-16632551 GCF_003265705.2 Callorhinus ursinus | reverse complement strand
CCCCCCCCCCCCCCCCCCCCCCCCGCTGACTGCAGCTGTGCCACACACCCTGGCTCCAGCCTGCCACTGGACCTTTGCTTATGTTCTCCCCTTTGGAGAAATCTCACATTGCTCTTGGTGCTCCCTTCTTGGCCTCACAGATTCCTCTCTCGGAGGGGTGCCAAGGTTGACCAGTGCATGGAAATCATGTGGGACATTTGACAGATGCCGAATCCCAGGTCCCAGCCCTGGAGATTCTGATCTGGCAGGCCTGGGGTGGGGGACCACTGCTGTGGAGTGCTGTATTCCCGAGTACTCGGCACACCCTGTCTGAATTATTACTTTGCTTCTCTGTGACCCATTCAGATGGGGGTAGGGACAGTGTCTTATTATCTCCTTGCTTGGAATAGAGTAGGCAACAGTGAATGGGATGCTTAAATCCTACTATCAATTTATTGTCTCCTTCTAAGGCTGAAAAGAAAGTGGTGCCTAAAGCGCTTTACTGTGCAGAAACGGCAGAAGGTTCTGCTGTGAAATAGACTAATCCACAGAGAATTGAGCTGCTTAGAGAGTAATGTTCATGCTGGCCCTGAGTTGTCCTACACACCAGCCATTAGGACCGGAACTAGTGGCCAGGAGTGAATTCTGAGCTCTGCTGTAAATACGGTGAGCAGTTCTCCACCCGGTTCTCCACCCAGATCCCCAGGGGGCTGCCATGCAGTGTGAATAAGGAGGAAGCATGGAGCTCAGTGTGCTGTGGTTGGCTGGTCCCCAGTTTCACTAGGAGGTAATCAGGGGCACATCAGATCAGCAATCACAGCAGAAGTGGGGGGCAGAAGGAGCAACAGAGAACCTCAAAAGTCTTATAAGAGGGAAGAACAGAATCACGATTACAGTGGCTATCATTTGTAAGGCACCTGTACTGTGTGTCTGGTGCTGAGTGGGTACTGATATTAATACACGATTTTATTTTTTTTAAAGATTTTATTTATTTATTTGACAGAGAGCACAAGTAGGCAGAGTGGCAGGCAGAGGGAGAGGGAGAAGCAGACTCCCCGCTGAGCAGGGAGTCCAACGCGGGGCTCGATCCCAGGACCCTGAGATCATGACCTGAGCCAAGGGCAGACGCTTAACCGACTAAGCCCCCCAGGTGCTCTTAACACAATTTTATCTGATCCTCACAGTAACCCTCTGAGTTAAAAACTGTTCCCATTTCATTCATGAACAATCTGAAGGTAAGAGCAGTTAAATGACCGTCTGAAGGTCAGAGAGTTGGTGAAATGGAGATTGGAGACACCAGTGGAAATGGTCAGTGGCATCAGATGGAGGAGCACCATGAGAGGAGGGGGAGGGATGGTCTTCTGGCCTATTTCCCTCCGTGCCCCACCTATTCTGTTTTATAAGTATTATGTATTCATGGTTTGCAACAACAACCAAATCTTCCAACCACTTATAAGGAGTAACATGAAAACCAGAACTCTCTACACCTGTTCCCACACCCTGTATTTACTCCCCGTAATGGAACCTTCTGAGGAGCTGCTTCTGTGTCTTTCCTAAGCTTCCCAGTGGTCCAGGAGTAGGGAGGTATGTCTTAACTAAGCATTAACCTCAGGACTGAGTTGGCCTTCTGTAGCAAAGGTACAGGATGTGTTGAAGGTCTGAGAGGTAGAACTTCAGAGGGCAGAAGGTTCCGCCACAACTGTTGTCTTTATTGGAGTTAGGGGTGAAAAAGCCTCTGGAAACTGAATTCTTTCCCTTTCTCCACTCCTGCAGAACATTGTATTCAGAAATGAAGGCCATCCCGGGACAGGAAACCTCACCACCAGCTTCTAAATGCTTGGGTGGTGGTGTAACCCGGAGAGCCTTAGTTTCCTTGCCCTAGACTCACATGCACAAGTATACGTGTACATATGCCCCTATGTTTTTCCCAGCAGGTAGGTTCGTTAGAAGCTGGTAACATGTACTGGAAAATTTCAGCCCGGTGGTGATCAAGAGTGATTTCACATACCCAAAACTGTGAGCTTTTTACCCTTTATCATCTGACAGAGAAAACCTGTTAATAGAGATTAGGGCTTTATTCCCTATTCCTCCTGTATCTTTAGGTAGTCAAGCTGTGTTTACTTAGGATGGATCAGGCTGTAGTTAAAATGAGTGATGAGAAGTGAGTTTGAATTGTTCTGAGATTCAGAATATGCTAACTGAAAGGGATCATGTAGTTCAATAGCTTTAAAACTTGTATTTATTTTTAAGGATTTTTAAATTTATTTTAGACAGCATGCGAACTGGTAGGGAGGTAAGGGGCAGGAGGAGAGAAAATCTCAAGCAGACTTGCTACTGAGTGCAGAGCCCGACTCAGGGCTCAATCCCACAACCCTGAGATCATGACCTGAGCCGAAAACCAAGACTCAGACGCTTAACCAACTGAGCCATCCAGGTGCCCCTTAAACTTTTTTTTTATATTACGGAACCCTGCCCCCCTCCCCCCAAATTCTAACATGGAAGCCCAATATATAAAACAGCCGAAGGGGTAAATGGTAGCTTGCAGTTTCCCCAAGATAGTTAATGCAGAAGTAAGGCTCTGTAGAGTATGCAGTTTGAAAACCACCGATTGAATCTCATCCCTTTATTTTGGAGATATAACAAAAATTCAGGTTCAGTGTGTTAAAGTGACTTGTCCGAGGTATACAGCTAGTTATTTGGGGGTGTTGAGAAGATAAGATCTCGAGGCGTGGCCTTCCCTAAAGGTAGACACTCAGCCCAGGCGTCTTGATCATCCTCCAGACACTACAGCAGCAAAGATAAAAATTAGGTCATAATAGCAGTCTCGGTACAAAATGTTTTCCAGCTTGGCAGAATGTTAGGAACTCCTGCCCCTAGACGTTCCTTCCAGCCAGCTCTGTTGGTGGTCAGCCGGTAGCATGCAGCAGCAAGACTGCAGTGCGCTCTCTGGGGAGAGCTGGATTCTGGAGCAAGCAGCCTGCATCCCCTCCCAGCTCCCCTGCTTACTGTTTCACCTTGGGCAAGTGGCTTGAGTTCTCTCACTTTCTCATCTGAAAAAAATGTCCCGACTTTGTAAGCTTGCACTGGGGATCCAGGGAGATACTGCGTATCTCCCGTGTGCTGGCACAGACTGGGTGCTTAATGGCGGTTGGGTGCTGGGCTTGCGGTGCTTGGTGGTGCTTGTGCCAGTTGTGCCCACAGTTGGGGTAGTATTGATTATTAGTATTGATTATTAGTATTGATTATTGTTCCGGCTGCTCTGGCGTTTTCCTCCTCATTTTCTGATGCTCAGCACCCTGTCCCGTATCTCAGCGTCACGCTCTAGCATTCACCCTGCCGAAATGGGAAAGTGCCATCCTCCTCACTCCGTCCGCTGAGTGAAGTGGGGGCGATTCATAAATGCCCATTAATGGCCTTTGTTGTTTTAATCATTTTTTGTTGTTGCTCACTCCTTTCCCCAGCTCAGTGGCTCTTGTATTTGCTCCTAGCAGAGTCCTTGGAATATGGTTGGTGCTCAGTAATTACTTGTTGATGTGAATGGTACTGCTGTTCCATCAGAAAGGGAGGAAGAACCTGGGACCAGTCTGGGTGACTGTCCTGCCCCTCCCTCCCCACCGCCTACCACCCTTGAACTTACTGTCTTGTCACCAGCCAGCTCATCCTGTGTCCTACGCTCCCTCCTCTTGTACTGACATCTTACCTTCCTTTTATCAGTTCACACACTTTTGGATCTCTCTCCATGCTGCACTCTCTTCCAGGGAGTTTCCTGGTTGATCTTTCATGCCGACACCCTAGTACCTACCTCGACCTGGATGAGCACTCATGACATGCTCAGACATGCCTTCATATCACAGCTGGGAGACCTTGTCCCACTCAGAGACCCCACTCTCAACTCCCAACTGCATGTGTCACTCACTGTGAACTATTCGGGGGATTCAAAGCGAAGCAAATAAACAGTTAGTAGAAGGATGTGTGTATTCTATTAAAGCAAACGCTTTAGTCTTTATTGCAGTTATGTCATAGGCAGTAGCCATGATAGCCAAGGGCCATGAAAACGAGTTGGCGGAGTTTATGGTGTTCTCCAGAATACAGAACTGTGTGTGCGCACACACGCACACACACACACACACACACACACACACATCTCTGTGGCATGCTCAGAGCCTGTTTTTGAGATAACAGATACCAGACCTTGAGCTTTTTTTAGCAATAGCTTGGTGGCTAGAAATAGAAAATTAGTTTCTATAGCTAAAAAATACTCTTTTCAAATACTACCTGGAACAGTGGTTCTGAATGTGTGGTCCCTGGATCAAGAACATCAGCATCACCAGGACTTTATTAGAAATACAAATTCTAGGGTCCCACCCCAGATTTACTGGATCTTTGGTGGGGGGGTCTTTGGGTTTGGGGCCCAACAATCTGTGTCTCAACTACCCCCTTCCCCGAGTAGTTTTGATACGCTGAAGTCTGAGAGCTTCTAACCTTAGAAATTGACTTCTGATTTATCACCCAGACCGTGGTTCTAATTAGGAAGGTGTTCTTGGGGTCTTTAAGCCTAGATTAGATTCATCTTTATTATGAGTCTGAGAGTGTCCAAATAAGGAGAAGTAGGTACATTGGGTTTGATGTTCTTTAATCAAATAATATCGATAGTTTATGGATAAGAGGCAAAGAATTGACTACCTTCTTTAAACCAGAATGTTAAAAACATTTACTGATAATAGAGTATAACCAAGCAAATTCTGTTGCTGGTTTTTCTTTCTTTTTTTTGTGTGTGTGGAAGATGTGTTGTAGCTTCCATTAAGATGCATTTTATGGGTAATAAATACTATATATACAATATTTTTCACTGACAATTTGTTTTGGATATTGAGTCCTGTTACTACCAGACTTTTACTTTTATCACACCTTCCCCTTTCTTCAAAGGATTCATGGCATATTTATTAAGGTATTAAATAAAAATCAATCTATGGGTGCCTGGGTGGCTCAGTTGGTTAAGCGACTGCCTTCGGCTCAGGTCATGATCCCAGAGTCCTGGGATTGAGTCCCACATCAGGCTCCCGGCTCAGCGGGGAGCCTGCTTCTCCCTCTGACCTTCTCCCCTCTCATGCTGTTTCTCTCTCTCTCTCTCTCTCTCTCTCTCTCTCTCTCTCTCTCAAATAAATAAATAAAATCTAAAAAAAAAAACTAAAGCATTTATGATGCTCTTTGTAATCTTTGGAAATACCCTAAAGTTGCAGAATAAGGGTTAATAGTCATGGCATATCCACTAAAGGATAATTTTCAAATTGGGTAGAAATAAATCATCAGTTATAGGTAATTTAGATGAGTGAAAATTTAGGAGTTGAATACCTGAGAGCCCTATCTATGATTTTCAGGATTTCCAGTGTGAAACAGAAGAACCTGGATTTTAAACCCTTAAAGAGTGATAGTTTGACTAGACTTGAGGTATCCCAGGCTTAAGTAAGACTAGAATATGTGAGTGGACTTAGATTCTTAGAAAGTCTACAGTGAGTAGTCCTTTTAATATACTTCTTGCTAAAAGTGTTCAGTTAATCTAGCCTTTACTGAAATCAGTAACATTGTGCAAATCTCTCTTGATTTCATGCACTTTAGTTCTTTGGGTTTTGATTTTTTGTTTTAATCTGTAAAATGGTAAGTGTTGGTTTAGATGAACAATGCCTGTTTTACCTTCATTAAAGGAACAGTCATTTTTATATAGTGGAAATCAATATAAATAAGATGCAAACTAAATTTTTTGGCTAGATTTTGCTAGTCTGATAAACATTTTGTATGCCTAATCTTTTCAGAATCTGTGTTTTGGAAAAGAAATATGGTAGATTAGTTCTTTTGAATTAGTTATCTTTAAAGTTAGTGTAGGGGCATCTGGGTAGCTCAGTTGAGTGTCTGACTCTTGATTTCGGCTCAGGTCATGATCTCAGGTTATGAGAAAGCCCCCTGTTGGGCTCTGTGCTGGGCATGTAATCTGCTTGAGATTCTCCCTCTCCCTCTCCCTCTGTCCCTCCCCACTAAAAAATAAAGTTAGTATATGTTTCATGATACTTTTGCTTTTATTCTTTTTTAGAGATTTATTTGAGAGAGTACGGGTGAGCAGGGGGAGGGGCAGAGGGAGAGGGAGACAAGTGGACTCCCCACCAAGAAGGGAGCCTGATGGAGCTTGGTCCAAGACCCCAAGATCGTGACCTCAGCCGAAATGAAGAGTTGGATGCTCAACTGACTCAGCCACCCAGGTGCCCCCCCCCCTTTTAAAAAGATTTATTTGAGAGAGATTTTTGCTTTTAGGTAAGTATCATTGACTCTGGTTGATAGAAACTTTTCTTGTGTATTTCCTTAGTAGGCATGTTGAAAATGTTACTGCTTAGTTTGTGGAATTTACATAAACTGGGGCATTAACTGATATATTTGCATTTTCATTTAGGTTTTTGTCTTTCTTTTTGTATTTTTTAAATGAAAAGTATAATCTCATTAAATCTGAAATATTTTCTTACAGTGATCCGTATGTGAAACTTTCATTGTACGTAGCGGATGAGAATAGAGAACTCGCTTTGGTACAGACAAAAACAATTAAAAAGGTAGGTGTCCATCCTTAATTAAACTTCATGTAAGTCATAATTTAATCCAATTAAATTAAGTACTTTGGCGCCGTAGAAGTTTGTATTTTAAGTTTGGCAGTATTTTAATTTTAAACATCTCCCAGTATTAAATCCATAAATTGAACAGGATATCCATTCTGGCTTTCAGTTAAATGATTGTAAAAGCAATATTCTTAAAATAAGTGTTCTTAAAATTAGCAGTTCTTTTTCCCTGCAAAGAATACAGTAAGACAAGGATTCATTCTTGTTGGCTTGTTGTTTTTCATGAATACATTTAAAATACATTTAATGGAATGGAGTGGTTTGTGCAATTCGTAGACACAAAAGGTATGGTTTAACTTGAAACAAATATTACCAAAGGAAGCGAAATATTTTGCTTAGTTACATGAGAACAAATGAAAATATTAATGAAATTATACATTTGTGTGTATCTGTTTTCTAAATCATTACATGATTTCATTAAAGATGTTTCCATAATTATATTTTAATTCATCTATCACCATGTTTTCCTGTATGTGTGTATGCAAATCTAAGTATTTACTCCATATTTGGGGCATTTATTGAAGATGTAGGTTTTTTATCCAAAGTATACTGTTTTTATCTGTGCTTCAGTATTATTTATTAATTACTATTTTCCTGACACCTTTAGGGGACAGATAGTCCAATACTTTGTGTGATAAGCATTTCCTGGCGAACAGGATGGCTTTAAAAATTGCTAACTCTCACTGCCATTGTGCAGACACCTGAGCTCCTTTGACCGGGTCACTCTATGTTAGGAACAGCCAATGTAGCTCGTCCTCCACCTGGCTTTGTGAGTGGCATTAAAGATCTGTTTTGCAAACAAGAGCCTGTGTTTTGATTAGTGGGGAGGACTCCGCAAGGCACAGAGGCCATTGTTCCGGGTGGCAGGCGCTGTCCCTGCTTCAGCCGGCAGCGAGCTGGGGGCCCCGCCTGGGAGGGCCGGCGCCCTGCAGCGCAGGCGAACCGGGGGGAGACCTGGGCACCCGGACGCGGAGGGAGCCGAGAACCACAGCATCCCCCCCCCCCCCCCCCCCCCAGCTGAGACGGGGGCTACCGACAAGGCTTTTCCTGCCCGGGGCGGGCCGCCGCCTCCCTCCTCTCCCGCCCAGCGCGCCTGCTCTGCCTCGCTCGCAGCCTCCCGGTTAGTATTTCGGTGCTGTCCGCGCTCGCCCGGTTTGCTTTCCGAACTGCTGTCGTCCTCCTGCCTCGTGGCCGGCCGCCTGTTCCTTCGTGCGCGCTGCGGGCTCACGTCGGTCCTCACCTGTCATTTGCCTCTTGCCCCGTGCCTTTCTGGGCAGCCCGCGTCCCGGACTGCGTCCGCCCCCGGCAGGCCAGGTCCTGCCTTGCCCCTCTTGCTGCCCGCCTGGTACCTCTCCCTTCTCCTCCCCCCCCCCCCCCCCCCCCCCCCCCCCCCCCCCCCCCGCTCCCCCGCCCCCCCCCCCCCCCCCCCCCCCCCCCCCCCCCGACTCTGTCTCCCCGCTTCTCCTCACTCATTGTATCCCCGGCTCCATTCACAGGCAAAAGTATGAAGCCCCATCCTTTTCGGATTGGAGTCCCTCTTGAGTTGTGGGCCGGCAAAGTGCTGATTTTTTAGAAATGCCAGTTCAGTGTTATGTGAATTCTGTGTGTGTTGTTTCTTTGGGTGCATTTGTGTTCTATCTTTGCTTCTTTGTGGACTAGTATGTTAAAGGAATTCCATTGAGAAAGGCAAATACGGTTCAGCCTAAAAAATACCTGTAGCCTTTGGCGAGGTGGTGATTTTTCAGTTTGTACGTAGGTACGTAGGATTTTTGAGGGATGTATTTATTTAAGAGTATTATGCATGTCCAAATGCATTAACATGTATATATGTATTCTTGCACAGTATCTATTTCATCTTAGTTTCAGAGGATGCTTGGCAGCCCATCTTTTGTCCGTACTGAGGACAAAAGTATCTGTTCCATGTCCTTGTGAGATAGATATTTAGATTGGCATGAAGATGGGTGGATGGATGGACAGGAATGGATAGGGAGGTCAAGATTTTAAACACCAGTTATTTGGGGGAAAAATCCACTTCGGATTTATAACTGGCGGGGTTTTTTTTTCATGAACTATAATCTGATCGTCATTATTGTTCTTTATAAAATACTCTTCAGATTTCAGTATTTATATAAATAGTGAATACTTTCTCCTTTCCCCACCTGCTTCCTTACTCTCTGAAATAGATTTGTGGCAGGTCGAGAGAAATGAATTCATTTTCTTCTTGATGAAATCATCATATGAATGTGAATTTCTTGAAGAATATCTTCATATTTTTCATGATGATGGCTCTTTGTAGGTCCCTGACATCATTCCTTCTGGTTGATAGCATGCAGTTTATGGTTTCTTATCTATGAATTACCTGTTTCATAAATACATCCCTTCCTGTCTGGTTTATAGAATAGTTTCAAATAATTGACTAAATGCTTTTTATTGCCATTTTGAATATCTCTTAGCTATTAATCACAAAAAAAATGTTCAAGCAAATACATGGACTGCATTGTACTAGTAACTGTTATGTTTCAAAGACTGTAAAAGATATTACAAGATAATTTCTCTTCCAGACGCTGAACCCAAAGTGGAATGAAGAATTTTATTTTAGAGTAAGTTTTTCATTTTTTTGATAATAACCGTTATAACTAGGTTAATATCACAATAGATTCATACTGAGTAAAAGCTGTTAAATTTTTATGTGAAATTCTTTTGAGAAATGGCCGGGTAGCCACCTCATGTGGCATAAGTTTTCAAAGACTGCCTAGTAGTAGCAAAATCTGGACTTGTTTCATTTTGGGGGTGTTTTAGAGAAGTAAAAAGAGTTACCCAAGTACCATATTTTAGCTTTTCTACTCAAATTTTTCTTTAAAAATAAGGTAAAATATAATTAAAACAATAGCTTAATTATTTCTATGAGACACGGGTTATGAATGATTTTAGAGGTAAAATAAAGCAACAGAGGCAACATGATTAAAAAGAAGCCTAAAACTTACCAGTAATGTTCTAGTTAGGAAGGGAGAGTTTTGTAATTCAAACACATGTGCGTGTACAAGTGTAATACAAAACTATTTTTGGACTTTAAATATCACTGAATTGGGTAAAATTTCCTCAACCTTGGATGTTTAACACCTAGAAGAGCTATATGTAGAAATGACAATTGTGTGAATTAATGGAGATTCCTATTGAAGGAGTTTTTGTGGTGGTTGCTGTATTTTTTTGTACGAAAATTTGGGAAATACTAAACTGCTCATCTGTTGGAGAGAAAGTTTTCATTTTCCCCTCTTCAAAATGAATATACTTTGCCTCCTTAGCTGTGGTATTAAAAACTTCTTTACCTCCAGAAATGCTCCAGATGAGATCTTCAGATTAGTGTAGATTCCCAATGAACAATACTACCATTAGACCCATTACCGTCGGTCCTGATTTCTTCCTTTCAATCACAGTAGTATTTTATGTGCTCCTAACTTCGGTCATTATCTACAATATCTGTTTTTCTGTTATGTTCAGAGCTGAAATATGGCATGATATTTTAATACTTGGTGGATCCCATGTATAGCCTCTACCAGATGCATTTTAAATTACTCCATGAAGGACTGAAAAGCTAATGGGGGCAGATAGATGTTATTGGCCCTTAGTTAAGTCTCAAATACAGCTTTCCACTTGTAAAACTCCAAATGACCTAGACTCCTCTCACTTTAACACCTGGGCCACGTTTATGTAAATTTTAGTGATCCAAGATTTTGTCAACTTGGCTATAGCAGTTTGTAAACTTTTTTTTTTTTTACTTTAAAAAAAAAGGGGGGGGACCTTTGTTTTATTCATTCCACAAATCTCGATTGAGTGCCTACTGTGTGCTGCTCCTACCAGGGCCTGTGTGGATGCATTGGTCAGCACAACCTTCACAGAGCTTCCAGACAGATCCTAGCTAGATCCCCGTCCATCTGCTTGCTCTGTCACTAAGCAGAGGGCAGGCCAGGGGGCCAGAAGCCCATGACTCGCTCCATGCTCTACGGTCAAACTTCATTTTGTTTCACTTTTCATGGTGAAGCAATAGACCTGAATCTCATCTCTGGCTCTACCACTTACCACCTTTGTGACCTTAGAACTCCACCTGAAGACAGACACTCGCTGTGGATTCCTTCTCTCTCACGAAGGAGCGAGAAGTTCTCACTTGATAGGGTTGTTTCAATGCAATGATGTAAATCAGAAAGCTTATCTACCAGGTATCCCCTGTGGTTGGTACTTAATAAATGATAATTGAGCCTGAATGATGATTCCTGCCATTTTGGTGAGGTTTTGGTAAATAGAAAGAAGCAAAAAGACACTGAAAGCCCCAGGAGCTCTGACCCCACAGTTGCTGGAAATGGGGACATCTTTGATTTCTTTGTTCTTTCTAATTTCAAAGTGTGGGCTCTGCAGACAAGCAGGTCGGACCTGGTTGGGGCCTCCCAGTTGCCCCACATAATACTTACGGGCTCCTGGGCAGGTCACTTCACCCTCAGAGTCTCAGCTCCCCATTTGCAAAATTAGGAGGACAGTTATACACCATAGGTTGCTGTCAGGATTAGATGAGGTCATGTGTTTTTGATATTTAATAAGGAGATAGTGCCCCCAAAATAAGCATACAATAGTCAATAGCTCCTTTTACTGTGCTCTTCATTTTTGTCACTGCTATTCTCATTATAATTACAGACCTAAGAGATTTCCTCAGGCACAGACCTATGTGAAGATGTCACCTTGGTCTCCATACCTTTTGTAGGGGAGATTTAGAAACTCTCTAAAACTATTTAAAATTTTCTTTGCAGCCAAGAGCATCTTATTCTTCTATGCCTAAATATTAGGCATAGAATAATCTAGAAATCAATAATAGAAAATGTGATTTAATAGACACAGGATTTCTAGAAGAGTAGCAGGTTAATTATTTAGATGACACAGATGATCTGGGTGCATTATAAAGCATTTCATTCGATGTCTCTTATTTTATCCGAGTTATTTTTGCCCATTTTTGAAAATACTGTTTTTGTGCCCTTTATAGGTAAACCCGTCTAATCACAGACTCCTGTTTGAAGTATTTGATGAAAACAGATTGGTAAGTGGGTCCCAGTTCTTGATTTTTTGCTTCATTTTTTAAAAACTGAATTTTAAAGCAGCATCTTTCAGAACTCTGTTATCTGTGTTGTACGTCTGCCGGTACATATGCCCCCCCCCCAAGACTCTCTTTGCCTATTACTGTTTTATGATTCTAACAAACATTTGTATGGATAGGACAGAAATTTTATTTGTATGTGTGTATGTTTTCATCATAGTCGATATTAGTGAAAATCACACTAGTGATACATCAAGCCATATGCCTCTGCTCTTATGTTGGGAGTACGCAGTGGTAGGCAAACCTTTAAAGAAGCCATTACTCATGTAAACAAACCTTACTATAAGCCAGACTATAGTCCTTTCACCCATTCAGTCGTGAATCTGTGGTGATTCTCTTTGGGAAAACAAAAAACTAATTAACAGTATATAGCAAAAAGTGAATCTATATTTAGCAGGCAAAATTAAGCTGTATTTTAAAAATGGTACTTTCTCAAGGGAAGTTTGTGGAAAGTACCTTTAAAGAACCAAAGATATGCCTGAGGCATAAAACTCATATAGAAACATTTTATATATACATTGATAGATAAGATTTGGACATGTTATATATCTGTCTGTCTATATAATACATATAACTAAGATTTCATTTTAAAAAATGGAATTTCAGCATCACGTCTGGCTTTAAAGCAGTTTGGCAGAATCAGCTAACCAGAGTGTATTCATCAGGTACCCACAAACCAAGTGTTCCAGCTATGAATGTGAATATTATTATGTTCTGTGTAAGCCTTCAAGGAACTCTCAGAAGTGGTATTAAAACTCTCAAGTTTTCTGTTAGTTGTATCCAGATTTACTTTTCATGAAACTTGTGTATATTTCTTGGTTAAAAGGAGTGTTCTTATTAAGAAAGAAAAAAAAAAGAGAGGCAAACCATGAAATGACTCTTAATGATAGAGAACAAACTGAGGGGTTGCTGTAGGGGAGGTGGGCGGGAGAGGGTCTAGGTGGTGGGTGAGCATTAAGGAGGGCACTTGATGTAATGAGCACTGGGCCTTATACGTAAGTGATGAATCACTAAATTCTACACCTGAAACTAATATTACCCAGTCTGTTAACTTACTAGAATTTAAATAAAATCTGGAAACAAAAAGGAGTGTTCTTATAAACCCTTCTTGCTGCTGATTTCAGCTGAAACTCCCAAGTCTTTTGAGTAGCTTAAACTTAATATAATAGTTTTGGAGGAGTCTTATAATACATCTCATTTAAGTCTGTGTCCTTGCACATGAAACAAGAGAGGTCTGGAGCCTTTACATAATTTAAACACAGCACCCGGTGGAACCTGCTCTTCTCCTAAGTCCTCAGGCCAGTGGTGGTGAATAGCCAGGCCTTTTATGCTTATTATGGAACTCAGGAGTGTAGTTTAATCTCCTGGGCTTGGTATTATTCTCCAAATTGGAAAGCCAACAGATTATGGCCTACTGTACTGACACCTTTTCTGTTAAAATATACGGGGTCTTGGTGGCTTCACGTTGAACTCAGCGTTTTATACCTTAGGTGATAATGAGTAGTACCAAATAACTAAATCACTTCTGTGTGTATGAAGTTATTTTCTTGTTAAATTGAATGAGAGATTCTGATGATGGTGCAGTTCTTAGCACTCCATCTCTTACCCAGCAAATACTGAATCAGGCACTGTTGAGTAGAAGTCAATCCCTGAAGACTGATACAGACTAATCCTTATTCTCTCATTTATTGAGTATGACAACACGTTTCCAAGGTGGAGAGGGTCAGATTTAAGGGGAAAATGCCTCTTGTCAGACGTGTTGTAATTCATTATTTTCTTTTTACTAAGAGAAATTTGCTGTAAAAAAAAATTTTTTTTTTGTTTCCATTTCGATTACTAAAAAATGACTGCTGTTGAGATGACCTCTCCATGGATCCCAAACTAGTCTTCCAAACCCAAAAGGGCTTTGAATGCAGAGCTCTAAGAAATCATGTGTGAATACACACTATCTGAAACATTGTGTTTTATGATACTAATACCTAGCTTTGCCCCAGGCTGTTTATGGAGTTTTGTTGTTGTTGTTGTTTTTTAACCATTCACTGAAAACTGGTGGTGGTGTTTGTTGCTTTGTTGGCTCTTCATCCAGCTAAGACAATACAGGACTATGGTGGTACTTGGCAGTTTGAGCATTTCAACGAACTAGCTTCCATTTCTCTCATAGAGATCAGTTTTGGCATTTAAAACACATGCCTTTGGAAAACAGGTTTGCACGTATGTAAACATGGGGTTAATCCTCCACACCCTCAATTCTAGAGCTGTTGACAAAGTCATGCTTTGTGGATTTTAAAATAAACTTTTTGTCACTCTCTGCAGCTTTTGGTATTTTCCCCTCCCATTTTTTTACTCCCTCCTAAATAAGCTTCTGTGTTAAATCACTGATGTGTTTCTGGATCATGGAAAACAGTAAGCTTGAAACACAGAGACTATATCCAAGTTGACTACAAATCTGATGACAGTTTTTTGAACGTGGACCTTTATTACTCGGGTCCTTTTTGGCCCTTCACAAAAATGGTAAGATTCCGTGCTTATGATAATATTGCTGACTTCTCCCTGGAAAACAGTCAGCTCTGGGCAGCCTTCTTGCTGTATGGTATTTAAGTTAACTCACTACGAAAACCACATTCACACCCTTCCTCAATTATCCTTCCTTTTCTGGTGGGGATGGGGGGGTGGGTGTGGTGATGGTTTTTTCTCCTGTCTGGCATATAGGAGAGAATGTTTTCTCCAGCTGGGCTCCTTTTCTCTGGGACTTCCATGTCTGATAGTCGTATTATGAGTGAGATCCACATACACACACACACACCCCTATTAAATGAAAAAATATAGTAGTAGGCAGACAGCTAACTGACCCTAGTTGTGCCTCCCTGTACTTAGCTATTTTGTTACTTGTAGATCATGGTCTAATTATTTAGCATTAAAGGGACACTCATTCTGTGGGGTGTGGAATCATATTTATAGTACCTTTTATTAGTTTGCATTCCGTCGTGGTAGTGTGGTGATATCATAAATAACAGAAACATAATATCGGATGCTTGTGAAAGGGTTTTCTTGCAGCCAGAGCATTTTTCCTTGTCGTTCTTTGGTTTGCTAGGGGAGGTGGGGGAAATACGGTGTGTGCGCATGTGTTCAATGCCGGCTCTCCGGCATTGGTTAGAGAGTCCGACTGCCCTGCCTCGTTCGGAAAGAACTGTCCCGTGAATTTGATGCGGGCTAGATTTATAGCAGCATGGCTTGGACTGTGTTTGCTGCCTTAGTCAGCTGTGAGAGCTCCCTGCTGGGGCCACTCCTGTCTGATGGAAAAGCAGCAGCTGGGAAGGTGCTGTTTCAGGCTCTTGCTGTGTGTAAAAAAAAAAAAAAAAAAAAACTGAGAGCGCGAGAGGGGGGAAAACTCCAGTAAGTGCAGAAGCTGGCCTTGGAGGGGGAGACCGCGGTCATGTGGTTCTGACCATCCTACCCTCTGTCACAGTGTGGATGAGAGAGCTTTTTGCTCTTACCCAATCATGCCTGGAATGCCGCTTGCCACTTGGGTTATTTCTGCTATCTGTCGCTCCTTGTGCCGCAGTGCTAACGCTTTGGCAGATGGGACACTTTTTCTTGGAGTTTGTGTCTTCGGTTTTTGACTTCTGGCAGTGCCGGGCTTGTCGCCGCTCGCCCTCTCCCTCCCTGCCCCCCTGGGCACCATGGCCCATCGGCTTCGGTTTCATTTTGGCGCTGGGCGCAGCAACACAGCCCCCGAGTCCGAGATCCTAGACCAGGAGAGGGAAGAGGACTTTTTCATGGCATTCCACACGCTGCCGCGGAGGAGCGGCCCTCACCCCTTCGCCCAACAGGGCGCGGAGGACGGCGGTGGCCTGCAGGAGGCCGTGGGCGCGCTCAAGCGCAGCACGTCCATGTTCATCCCGCAGCTCCTGGGCCCGCTCGACGCGCGGCCCACCCGCAGCTCGTCCGTGCAGATCTCCCTGCAGCGCAAAGCGACCGACGGGGCCCCCGACGCGGGTGCGCTGCCCGAGGGCCCGGACGGCGAGGCGGGCCCGGCATCCCGGGCCGGTGGCCCGGAGCCTCCGGAACCCAAGACCCCCGGGAGCTCGCCCCCAAGGGCGGCCTGGGCTCCGGGCCCGCAGCTTAATGGCATGTGTGGCCGCCGAGCACCGGGCCCCGCTGCCTGCGACGGCCGCGAGGAGGCCGAGCCGAGGGCTGCCCGGGGCCTCGAGGGCGGCGGGGGGCTGCAGATCCAGCACCGCGCCTCCAGCGCCGACGTGCGCCAGGTGAGGCTGACGCCCTTCGGGGCCGACGGCCAGAGCAGCCCTTCGGCGCCCGAGCCCAGGCGCTGGTCCCTGCAGCACGTTCCGGATGCTTCTGGAAGCTCCGGGAAGCGCTGTTTCGTCTTCCAGTTGCAACAGCCGCAACCGGGCGCTCCGGGGCCGGGCAGTGACTTCAACTTCGGTTTCACCGGCACGAAGGGGGACAGGCTGGTGAGGTACCCCCGCATCCGGCTGGAGAGGAGCACCTCGTACCCCACGCAGCCCCGCGCAGAGCGCGGGAGCCCCACAGAAGAGCGGGGCCACCCGGAGACGCCGCCTCGGGGCCGCAGGGGGGCTCCCGAAATCCACAGGACCAACTCGGTGGAAAGGACGCCACAGGGGCAGGGCTGCACGTTTAAGATCAGGCAAGATCAAAATGCGGGGCAACAGCACTTCAGAATTCTCGTGACTCGGGGGCCGGAAGAAGCCCCCCAGAATCCCGAGGAGAACAACGCCAGCAGCCCTGGTTCCACGGTAGCTGGCGGCCCGGTAAGTTGGCGTGCGTTTGCGTGTGACCGCCGGGTCTGAAGGGACTGAGCCAAGCCCAGAAAGCTGTTTCTACGGGCTAATTAAAACAAACTTCGTCCTCCTTTCTCGGAGTTTCCCTGCTCCAGGCCATTGTAACAATGTCAGGCTGAGTTCTGGGACCGTGATTTGTAGCCCAGTATTTGGTAGAGGCCCATAAAACTAGTTGGTGGTTAAGACACTGTGTGTTTAGACCCTAAAAATCAAATAACTGTTTTGAAGATCCAGATGATCCCAGCTCCCTCGTTGTCCCCTTCTGAATAAAAGAGAATTTTAAAAATTTATTACTTTAAATTAATCTGCTGGTGCCCCAACATGTTGATCTCAGAAATGCATTTAAGAGCTGCTTGCTTTGATGATGTTTCATTTAAAAATAACCAGTTCTCATAAAGGTGAGAGAATGTCACAAAACTTGAGTCTAGTCTCTTAACAATTAAGTGCATGGAAAGTTTGATCAGTTCTTCCTCATGTCCCTTTTGCTGTGGAGGGTTGACCCTTGTTATATAATTTATTGTTTTTGGGTTTTTGTCCATTAAGTAATACTGAACAAGAGTGGTCACCCTTGTGGGGCAGTAAGAAATGTGTTTTTGAAGTAGATTGGCTTATGGACCAGGGTAGGCAAAACTGCATGTTAATGGTCAGATTGCGGAGGGCATGCAACTTAACAGTGGCCCCTTGAGTGTCTAACCCGGAGGCTGTATGTAGACTAGTTAAGTGCCCTGTCTCCAGCTGTGGAAACGGGCACCCTAGGACAGATTTTGGCTTTTATTTCTCCTGTGTTCTTGCTCTCTCCCTCTCGGTGAAATGGAGTACAGAAAGACAGCTGCTAATTTCACCAAGCAAATGATGACTCTGCAGCTTTCATGGTTTATAGTGGGATGAAAAGTTTTATCAGTTAACTTTCTGTTACCTAGTAATTACCAGCCACCGAGGGCTCTGTCTAAACACCAAGCTCCTTACATTTTGAAATGGATTTTTTTCCTCTGGATTTATTTGATGACTGGTTTGAGGATAGATCGTGAAACATTAAGGGAACTTTTTGTTTGGGTTTTGGTTGTGCGTTGCGACTTTTCAAAAGTGGATGACTGAGTATTAGTGTGGAATTGTATCATCTTTTATTGCCGTGTGTTGAGAAATGTTTTTGGCTGTTCAGGTGAACTTTATCACACTGCTCCATCATTGGTTTGAAGGTGTAGGTGTAGTCCGACACTCAGTGCAAGTATTATATCTTTCTTGGTGTTCTATAAATGTTTCTTCTTTCTTTTCCATGCATCCTTTTATTATCGCTAACCCTTTTGTTAGGAAATGTCTGAGTGCTTTGTCTTGATCTGAACCAGTATATAATTTTTATATAATAGTACAAATTTCAGTAGAATTTTGATATTATAATAGTTCTAACCTTCACCCCAAGAAAGTACATCACAACAGTTACAGGCTTCACTGGGCAAGACAATTTCTTTCTGAACTTGGACCGCCTACCAGCTGAGGTTTCATAAACAAAATGCATTCCTAAAGTTTTGGTAACTACTCAGTGATATTACCAAAAACTTCAGTCATTTTGCAGTTAGATGTTGAAGACAGATGTGTTTATGTAACATCTCATTTGGCTTGAAATTTCTAATGTAATTAGGAAACAAACAGGATATACTAAACTGATGTGTACTTAGATACAAGGGCTATTCTCAATTGAAAGGACTGTGAGAGCAGGAAACAAATATCTTCCAATTTGGAAATTTAAGGTCTAGAATAAAGAGCCTTTCTTGAGAATAAGTTCTCTGGTGCAAATTCCATAGGTGTAGGTCTCCTATGTGAATTTTGATACACCTGTGTATTTTTGTTCATGGACAGAAATTTATAAATGGTAAGCAGCTGGGTTTTTTTTTTTAAAGCAAAAACTTTTTTTCTTTAAGAGGCAGAAACAAAACTTGTCACATCACAGAACCGTCTGCTCCATTCAACACTTTGTACGTGTTTCATATAGGCAGGGGTGTTAAGTCTAGGCGGCAGCTGCCCTGGCCTTATTTATCTTGAGGGAAAACATTCACTGGGGCGTCTACAGTCTGGCTGCCACCAGGCTTTTTTGATGGTTCACATATCTGCTGCTTCGGTCAGAAGGGTACTTCATTATTTGTTCATGTGAAAAATTAATGAAAATTTTTCGCAGCCTGGTTTTTAAATGACATCAGAAATGTTTCTCGATTGGGCAAACCACTCAGGCTTCCTTTTACACATGGGCTCCTATTGCGTCTCTTCTCTGCCTCAGGTTACCCTGTTGAGTATTTTCTGTGTCTCTGCCTCCCAAACATCCTGCCGTAAATAAATCTCAAATGCAACATGACTTCAAAAAATGTCAACCAGCTAGATTCCTGGGAAAAAAATCGTTTCCACGCATTAACCCCCTTTGGTGATGGTTTTCCGTCTGACCACCCATTCAGGAAAGGAGAATTGGTTCTTGTCATCCGTTAGGGTATTTCAGAGGGCTTTAGGCCTGAGCAGTTCCATTTGTGGTGTTATTAACAGTCATTTCATGAATGACTTATTTTCTTAGTTTTTGAGGTACTTGGTTCGGTTATGGACTGCTTCACTGTATTTGAGTTTTCCTGAGGAAGTTAGATCACCATTTCCCAGCATCGGTGCCCCCTTTCAAAACAGTCTCAGGGATAATCACTGCTAGGTTCTGCATTTTACAAGCTGAGTTTTCGGATCCCATTAATGTCATGAAGTGTTTCAGGTCCACTGTGTATATAACATTACACTGGGTACTTGGAAAGTTTCTGGGGCTGTCTTCAGTTGCTTGCTGACACAGTTTGTAATGTAAACAGAGGGGGAGGAGGGCCAGTGGGGGCAAAAACAGGTAGTCTCCCACCCACTACATATACCAGCAGGGAAGGGAGTGTTTCTCCTTTACTGCCGCCCTAGGGTCTCTGCATTTTCCCTGTGTCCTCTCTGTGGACATCCACTTTGCAAAAGTAGTGTACTCATCTCTTGGGATTAAAAATGTATTTTGCTAAACAACAAAAGAATACCCAAACTCTTTTTATTTGGAGGGAATTTTAATTTGAATCTCTTTCAGAGACGATGATTTTACTGTACAGAAAAACCTTGACACTAGTACTACCTGGTGTCACTTTTTTACCCTAAAAAAATAATTCTCTGAATATATGTATAAAACATCCCTTTGTTTAAAAAACACACCAACAGCAGTGTGATGAATAAGAAAAAAAGCTATGTCTTTCATTCACTGGGTTTCTGATTGGATTCTCTAAACATGATTTTCCCTTGAATATAGTAACAACCTCTTAATGCGATCGTATGAGAATATTCCAGTACTATGTAACAAAATTTCAGCTATTTTCATGGATGCTTTGATTTGGCATTGCTCAGGGTTGACACGGATAGGAGCTGTTTTTTAAAGTCTCTCTCTAGTACTTCACCATTTGAAGGGTGCCTTCATTTATTTCACTTGGTCCCTGTAGCTAACATCCCATTGCGAAGGCATTGCCTCACTCAGCCTTGCTTGCTATCCTGCGAAATAGTGCTACTTTTCTATTTCCGATGAAGGTACTTGATAGCTCCATTAGATGTGGGAACTAGCATATTCTATCACTTTGTGTGTGCATAATGGGATTTTTAAAAATATCTTTAAAAGTCTGTGTAGCCAAAAAGCAGTTAAATGCTTCCAGTGATGTGCCATTTTTGCTGAAATTTTTGGAGATGGTACCTCCAGTTGGTGCTTTGCTGCTTAACAGGGCCAGGGCCGGGGGGGGGGGGGCAAGCTTTGGAGACCCGCAGAGGCAGCTCAGCAATTTACTGACATGTCTCAGGGGAGTTAGAAGCCTTCTCTGAGCTTATTCTTCAGTGAAAAATGAGGATAAAAATCGCGAGCTCCCAGGTTTCTGGTGAGGTTTAAATGAGGGAATATATGTGGAAGTACCTGATTAGTGTTGGTGTTGGGGTTTTTTCCTTCTTAACCGAATAGTTGTAATAGACAAATCTTTCTTTGAGGAAGGTGATCAAGTTAACTCTGAACAGTCAGTTTTGGATCAGCATCAGGCATAGCATGGATTTAAGGCATACCTGGAAATATTTAATAACTAGCTTTGATATCTCATCTGTCCTAAGTGTGGCTGTTGGATAATCAGCATCACAGATCCCAAACACCACCTGTGATGATCGGTCCTTAAAAAGACTCAAATTCATTGGTGAGCTATGGATTGTAGAAAAGGATCTTTAATTGTATTTGCTGTATTGAATTTTGAAACTTTGAAACATCTGTTTTGGGTTTTCAGATGTTGTATTTTTACCAAATCATTTTGCTGTAACATTTCCATTGGTCACGTTTACTTTTCCCTCTTACAGGTTGAGGCTTTTGAGCAGCAATCTCATGTTATCTGTACAAGATCTCCGTGTTGTGTGATTGGCAAATGAGGGTAGTATTTGTGCCTTACCAGATACTGCCTTTTGGAGGGTTTTCATAAATGCCACGGCTGCTGCTCTTGGCTAAGCCTGGAGCCAGAGTTCCTAGGCATTGAAATTAATCTATAATTTTGTAACACGTTAATAAGAAAGTTGTTATTGCTACATAAAAGTTCACAATACCAGAGGAAATTGACTCCATGTAAGAATTCTCTTAAAATTTAATAAATGTTGGGTGTCTGTATAGTTGATGGTTTAAAACTAATTGAGGCGAATCTGAATGTTAATGTATTTGTATAACTTGAGATAAGGAGACATATTTTTAATAAAAATAAGCTCATGTTATTGCTGAGCTAGATTACTGCCCTTAAATATTTTGACTCCCCCCCCCCCCCAGCTCTTAATGATACTACCAGGACATTTGCAATAATGAGGAAAAAGCAGGAAATTCACAGTGTCAAAACTATTGATTAAATGCACGAATACCAAACTATCTTAAGTTTCCACTATAATTGCCAAAAGAAGCTTGGGAAGCCTAGTCTAGTCTAGTGATTATTGAGAAATTTAGTATCCTGTCTTTGGTGGTCCACTTCCCTTGATTCATACCAGGCAGCACAATGTAATTCCATGTCCTCTGAAGGAGAGAACACTTAACCCCATCTACCTGCTACATACACCCAGCTCCAGTTTAAAGGTTAAAAGGGCCTAAAGGGATAGAGTGTTGAAAATATTAGTTATAATAGGTATTTCAGGAAGTCTGTGTTTTTTCTGGGCAAATGGAGGTTATCGAAAGATTTTTAGCTTGACTTCTTAGGCATCAATAATGTTCTCAATGGATGTTCCTTTTTGCACCTTGTTTATTCTGCTCACAGCTTATTTGGGTGCACTGGAATACAGAGGACTATAAAAGAAAAGAGAAACAGGTGGCCTGGAAGGAAGTGGTTGATGTCCTGGCCAGTTGTATGCTGTCCTGAGTTGACACTTCGGTGGTCTCTAGGCACCACCACGGTTGTAACAGGAAGTTGAGCTTTCAGGATGGAGGATGGAAGAGATTGAATTTCAAGTAGCCTGCTTTTTATACCCTGATCATTTTAGAACCATGGGCCATTCTGACACTTTGGAACAAAGTGCTTAATGTGAAGGGAGAGGTCCTGCAATGAAATGAAAGTATCAGAAATTGATGTTGGAGGGGGCCCTCTTTTCTTCCAGTTGGCTGTGGTCCCTAGCCTAGTGTTCAGATACTTTGTATCTGTTCCTTTAAGTGCCTGCCTTCTTTGAAACCATTCTGTGTTTATTTTAGTGTTAAGTATTCTGCTATATTTTGCTTAACTGGGTAAGCAGAAAAGAGAGTGAGTGACCCCAGTGAGAAGAGACAGGCATTTCCCCTAGCAAATCTGCCTTTCAGAGCCCCTGGAATTTACACAGACTTCTCTTGTGACTTAATTTTTATAGATGGGAGTGAGTCAAGGGGCTTTTACGTGCCTCATATAATAACTGAGGAGTCTGTTTTCAACCGGGGTGTTGCCTCAAGTTGCTTATCTCTTGCAGGGGAGGGAGGAGGCTAGGACGGGGTAGGGATGGTATGAGGCATAGTAAGTATTTGGTGATTCAGATAGTTTGATAGATTCACAGTTTCTCTTTCTTACTCTTTCTAGGTCAGTCCAGAACTGATAGACCTTTAAAATATATTTAATGACCCACACGTCATAATTGATCTGTTTCCTTGACTTTTTAAAGCTTCACAATCTATTGTACTTCTTGACCATTTCTTTTTCATATTCTTTTAAAATACGCAATTAGATATTTGACTCCTGAGGGAGAAAGAGCTGTTTTGGTCCAGATTTTTTGAGTTGAATAGAAAAGTTGAGTTGGAGCAGAAATGTTGAAATGTGTATATTAAGCTCCAGCCAAGAAGTCTAGCATTTCTTCAAAGCAGAGAGCTTCCAGCTAGAAGTTCATTGCATGACCAACAGCTCTCTTTAACTTTCCTGAGGAGTTCGGCCCAGTTGACCACTGCGCACTAATAGCATAGCTCTGTGGTGGTTCTGTATTCTGCTCATGAATGAAAATGCCTCCATCTTAGGATCAGTTCAGTATGTATGTACTGATTGTGTTTTCCACTCGAAAAAGATACTAAATTGTAATAAAACTCTAAACTTTTGATGCAATTTTAATATTTAAGTTGGTCTTACAGTAATAGAAACCATGTTTAAAAAAAAAATCCTGGTACATTATTCTGTGTTCTGCTAATTCTAATTAGTATGCATTATTAGGGTGCCCAGTTACTGTACTAAAGGACAAAGCAGTAAAAATAGTTTTACATAAACACAGTGTACCTGAGGGCCTGCCTACATCCTCAGATGAAATTATATTAGCAGGAGATGTTCCTGAATTTTGTAATATGGCATTGTTCTCTAGCTGATGTATGCAGGAGTCCTTTTTAATTTATTTTTTTTAAGATTTCATTTATTAGAGATCACAGGCAGGGGGAGTGGCGGCGGGGTTGGGGGGGTAGGGAAGCAGGCTCCCAGCTGAGCAGGGAGCCCCATGCAGGGCTCCATCCCAGAAATCCCAGAACCCCGGGATCATGACCTAAGCCAAAGGCAGATGCTTAATGACTGAGCCACCCAGGCACCCCACAGGAGTCCTTTTTAAATTCTATATGCGTCAATTTATAGAGCTTTGAGTTCTCTTAGGAATCCTTTTAGCCAGTTCCTTTCATTTTAAAATGAGGAAACAGCATTATTTTTGCAATTACAGAGAACATACTTTTTATCTCACAGGCGTGAAATGATTATTGTTTCATGATACTGCATGTGTACTTCTTGATGTGAGAAACACGAAAGGTTGGGAAGCCTGTGGTCTTAGAAGCTTTCCAGGTGACAGGACAGTGGAGATATGAGGCATACCAGCAGAAAGCCTTATGCAGGTGCCACCCTTGTGCTGATACCCAGAGGCTGCTTACTCACAGGATGGGATGCTGTGGGTCATGGTGGACAAGGATGATGTCACGGAGGGGAAGGTCAAAACCAGATCTAGAAAGATGACCAGGATTGGTCTCGGTGGATCAGCGGAAGGGGTTTGTTCGGAAGACGGAAGGGAGAAGTGACCACCAGTGATGTGCTTGCTGTGTTTGCCTAGGAATTTCCTTGGTCACGATCAGCAAGTTTCAACAGATTGTTTCTCAGTGTGAAACGTTGAAGAATTTTGTGGTGGTGTAGTTATCAGAATGATTAATTCTTCTCTTTCCCATCAAACGTTGAGTTGAATGAACTCCTTCCCGGTCAGTCTGCCTGCCTTCCACAGAGCCGTTCCATGAGCACCTGCCTGGCCCAGGCCACGGACAAAGAGATACCAAGACAGTTCCTGCCACTGAATAGTGGTAACAGGAATTAAACTGGTGCCGGTAACCTTTAATGTAATCTATTGTAGGGCCATAACCCAAACAGAAATGAGTAAGCGCGATTAATAAGGCTCTGTTAATTCTTTATATATGTGCTGGAGAATTTATCCTGAAGAAGGGCTAAAGGAATGAATATTCTCAGCCTTATTGTGCCTTTCTTTCTTACCAGAATGACATTTTAACTTAAGAAAATGCTAGTCGTTATTCTACGTTATGATATGGGAACTGTTAATTATGTAAAGTATATACACTTAAATTTTGTATGCATTTTGATTTAACAAATCCCATTTCCACTATTCAAATTAACCATATTCTCTTATAGGTGGATACAGTCATTAAATAAAATTAGTAATATTGATTGGATCTAAAACTTAAACCAAGAACTAAAATAACCTCAAGATTTATCTAAATCTAGATTTAAATAATTCTGTAAAAAAAAAAAAATCCGGGTGCCTGGGCAATTCAATCAGTTAAGCGTCCAACTCTTGATTTCTACTTAGGTCGTGATTTCAGGGTCATGAGCTGGAGCCCCAAGTTGGGCTCTGCACTCAGTGGGGATTCCACTTGAGATTCTCTCTCCCCCCACACACACTCTCTTAAATGGATGAATGAATGAATGAATTTTTTTTTTTTTTTTTTTAGAGATTCTGTTTGGGAGATTGAATGAGCAGGGCAAGGGACAGAGGGAGAAGCAGGCTCCCTGCCGAGCAGGGAGCCCAATGTGGGACTTAGTCCCTGGACCCCTAGGATCATGACCTGAGCCGAAGGCAGATGCTTAACCAACTGAGCAACCCAGGCGCCCCATGAATAAATCTTTATAAACAAAACAAAACAGATCTGTGAAGGATCACTCCTAACCTTGGAAGCAGAAAGGGGAATCACCAAGAAAAAATGGACAGAGTCATCTATATAAAAGTATTAAATTTCTGAACTATGAGAAATATTAACTCAGGAAACCAATAGATGTTTTTCTTAGCATTTAATATAACCTTCTCTCACAGTCTATCTTCTCAGTGTCTGTGATCCTGCTTACATAATTTTGCTAATGTCTGTGTTGTAAAAGTTCTAGTAAATACCAGAAAAATATGGAGGTTCCCCAATCTCCTGATTCTCCCACCTCTGCCCTGGGAAGTAGGCACGTGCAGGTGTATCACACAGAGGGATGAACAATAAAGACCTAAAAGCCCATCCTCCCAAATTGCATCACTTTGTACCTTTCACATTACAAAAATGGTAAGCATACTATGTAAAATTTTGGGGAGACTTTGTGTTTGCAAATAGTACGTTCAAATTGCTGGTGGTAGTGTTCGTGCATGTGACTTTAGAGTGACTGTCGTGCATTTAAGCATTTAAAAATGATAAGGCAAATAAGAAAAAAAAAACGGTAAGGCAAGTTATAGGTACTGAAATTCTTGTGTGTTGAAATATTGGGCTCAATCCAGAGGAAGTTATGAACCTGAATGGAAGCCTTTATAAAGAGATGTTTCTATTTTCTGCTTTTTAAGTAGTTTGCTTTCCTATACCCTTTGCAAAGAGCAGATGGATGAAAAGAAGGGCTTTTAAGATTACTGGCTACTGTGAAAATAATTTGGTGATTGTGCATTTATATTCAGGTCTCAGCCATCAGACCTTTCTGTAACTGAAGGCTCCTTTAATCCCTCCTTGTCACCAGAACTTTAGAATTTTTAAAATTTAAAATTTTTTTTAAATTTGTCACCAGAATTTTAGAATTTGAAATTTTCTTGCCAATGCATATAGGAAATAGCTAAATTGAGTTGTGTATGTCATTATTTTTTGCTTGTGGAAATTAATGTCATGAGAATAGGCTTCCTGAAGTTAACATAATTAAGCAGTCTAAAATGGTCCAATTCTGGTTGGATTCTACCCCAAGTTTGGATTGCCACTTGGAGCTTTGTTGGCCGTTGACAGAGAAAGTGGTCTGTATTTCATGTTTGAAAATCAAGGAGCCTAAAATCCCATTGCGCTTCAAGTGAAGACCTGTTGCCTTGTAATGCCGGAGTCAGTTAGAATCGAGACACTTCCCAGGGACCTGAGACTTGTACTCGCTGGACAAGGGCTGTCTTGGCAGAGAGATGCTTTACTTTGCCCAATTGTTAAACTTGTGGAGGATGCCTAGAGTTTGGAGGATATAGAAACTCTCTCTGTCCCCAAAGAGCTGATCCTTTTGATGAGACAGGGGAATCACACAAATCAAAGACCGTGATGGGGGGTCACATGAGGGCCCATTTCCTTTATCCGTTTACCCCTCTCAGCTTCTGACTTAACAGAGGAGCACTGAGAAAAATTAGGTGGCAACAACAATGTTGGCCTCATCTGGGGAAACCTGGAAAGGGGCCATGTGCATGGATTGAATATGTATATTGATCTGGGGACCATGACACAGCAGAAATCCTGAAAAGGCCATTTTGTGACTCTTTGGAGCCAAAGGTGGATGTGATTGATGGAGAGGATAGCTTGTGAAAAGGGACCTGGAAGGGAGCAAAAACATTCATCTTGGAGATCAAAGTTACTGGATCCATGCCTTAATCCAGAAGGAAAAAATATTCAGGATCTTCTCTCTCTGTCTCTATTTCCCTCTTTCTCTCTCTAATTTTAATCAAGTACTAAATAGGAATTTTTTGGGAAAAACTTTTCTGTGGTTTCTTTCAAGCAGATGATAGAAAAATCTGTTGACACACCCATTCCCCCAATCGGTATGACCTTTACATTGAAGAACAGCCCTAACTTGAAGAGCCCAGGTAGTGAAGTAAATGCAGTTCTGCCCTTAGTGCCTGTATCCTGGTAATAGAGCAGAGAAAGTCTGCAGGGTTCTAGATGTTGATGATCTCCATTTCGGTGCCTTTGTTTAGAACTGATGTTGGGGTAAAGGAGGTGGTTGTGTGTTTCTGACTCATGGAATCATAGTATTTATACTTTTCTAAGCCTCCCTGTTTCTCTTAGGTGAAGCTTCCCCCCCCCCATTAGAACAAATGGGTGGCACTGCCCAGTCGGGCTGCCTGGAGACTGATGAAAATCATTTGTGAGGTTACTAGTAGATGAGACGATAAAGGTCTATGCAGTGAATTCATTGGGTATTTGGTGCATGCCAGACCGTTCGAAGTTCTAGGTAGACAGCAGTGAACAAAACCAAAAAGCTCTTTGCCCTTGAGCAGCTGATAGGATGGGGACAGCTGAGCAAAAGGAAAAAATACAGATACTAAATGAGGATCAATGCCTTGGAGAAGAGCAGGGAAGGTGGGTGTGCAAGCTCTGTCTTCACGTTTTACACCGATTGTGGAGGGCCGCTGTGGGGCCGCGAGGATGGAAATCCACAAGGAGGGGTGGAAGCCCCGGAGTGATGTGACCCTATTTTTATCTTCACAGACCACACGGGCTTCTGTCCTGAGACGGCGAGGCAGGATCAGGGAGGCCATTGCCATGTTGCCTGTCACCTTGGAGGTGGCGGGGCCCGGGCTCTGGCCTCTGCTGTCGTCCCTGCTCTGTGTATTTGTTCTTCCAGGTACTGGGGGCAGTCATCAGTTTTCTCAGGAGTTAGTCTAACCTTCGTACTTAGACTGTCAAACCTTCATATCTAGACTGTCATTTTCATGTTGCAGTGTCGAGAAAATGGGAAGCTTTTATTCTTAAGCGAGTGTTATTTCAAGATGCTTTCTGCTGCCTGTGTCATGCCAGGATGTGGGTGGATTTATTTTTGCAGTTTTGCACCAGGGAGTCTGCTTCTGATTTGCAGATCGCATTTATTATAAGGCATCTTGTCCATTGATGAATAATGTGTGGGCTACAAGGCAGATCCATGGCTTTTAATTAAAAATAACTCATTTATCCCGCAAGGTTCACCCCCAGAGAGAGGCAGCCCCTTCCAAAGTGTTGTCCGGGAGCAGGGGTTTTTCCATCCGTCTTCCCATTTCTGAAGTCCCTTGGTTGCGTCCTCTGGTTCATCTTGTGTTTCCCTGATGGGCTGAGAACTTGAAACAGACCCACACGATCTCGGTTCATGGAGAGGATCTGAGATGGGGAGAGAACTTTTAAGTCGCTTTAAGGAAGGAGATGCTCGTTGGTCTCAGCTCCTGAGAATTTCCCGTATAACGTGGGTTGAGACAAAGGGAAATACCAGGCGTCATGCTTTGTCCTGAAGCTCCGTAGCTATAGCCAGTCTATCCTCCTTGCTCTGAACTGACCAACTGAGGCCTGGGTGGAGGTTCTGGGTTTGGAGGGGGCCGATGGAGTCCTCAGCAGGAAGTTCCATTAGTGAGAACACTCCTGGGGACATTATCGCCACCTCACGGCCACAAAAGGGTCATGGGCAGGGTGTAGGGCACGAAGGGGTTCCAGGCCACCTCCCTTACCGAGTGGAGCCCTGTGATTCTAATGATCTTTGCTCCCAGAAACCTCACTGCAGATTGCTTTTCCTTTTGAGCAGGTTTCTTGTTTGGCCTACTATGTTGCAATAGGCTCTCAGTGGCCAGGTGGCATCTGTTGGAATGCTGGTGCGTGTTGCCAAGCAAAACAGATGCAGGAAGATTTGCCTGAAGTGGGGGGAAGAAGGGAAGGCGGAGTAGGGAGGAAGTGGGAGGCAGGTCGTGCTGGGGACGGGAGTGGGATTAAACCATATTTATCTATAGAAGGGAGCGCATTGCTTTCTGCGTCTCAAAAAATCCTTTTGGGTTCATGCAAGTATTTCCAAGCCTGTTGAATGCCTCTTTTTTCATGGCCCACCCGACATTCAGAATGGTATTTAAATGGTTCAGTACAGCAGAAAGAATTACTGACCTGCTGCCTAGTGCAAGCCACTGGCTGTCGGGTTTTTAATTTTATTTTAATTTATGGCTATTTCTGCCTATTAATAGGTTGACCCTTAATGGAATACAGTCTGCAAAGGATGGTGCAGACTGGATAAAAGGAATCTCACTGATTCTCATTATCCAGCTCATTAAAGGATTCTGGGACCGTGTGTGGTTTTACTAATGTGGGAAGGTGTGGGGGGCTGGGAAGGACACTGTACCCCAGTGATGCTGATGTGCAGTCAGGGTGAGAACTAGTCTAAGAGCTTAATGCTAGTAAGAACCTAAATCTTGATTTTCTTCATAAACCTTGGTGTCAGTGCTGATCCAGTGCATTTATCTTCACATGGGCCTCCATCAGCAGGCCACAAAATAAGTTTCCATTCAAAGGAGGCTGTACAGTACCACCTGTGCATTAAGAACAACAGAATGTTCCAGCTGAATATTTGCAAATGTATATGGAAAAAAGCTTGTATCCCAAAATAGCTTAGAATGAAAGGGATAATTTTCTCCTCAGTTTCTAACTGCAAGAAGTAAGTGAAAGTGGGATTCTAATTCAAGACTGGCAAGACCGGTCTATCCTGTTCTGTCTTACTTGCAAATACCACTTTTTCTCCAGGTAAACAAAGTAAATACAAATTGCATGCATTTTTGTGCCATTTGCAAACTCCTCTTCTTGAAAGCATTGACCAATTGTCCAGTGTTCATGAATTTCAGAAAAGGGGTCATAGGTAGTCTCTTCTTTATAGTATTTAACGCCGAGTATTAAAAATGCAAAGGACCATAAAGGTCGTGTGGGCCAGTGTCTTTTTTTTTTTTTTTTTTTTTTGCAGTTTTATACCTTTATTTGACAATCAGCGAAGTGTGGTGTTTTGTCCAAGGACACACGGGAAGGTGGTAGCCAAGCTTGGGTATCGGGTGGCCTGATGCCCAAACCGCTGCTCTTCCTGCTTCCCCCAGCACGGGAGAGTAGTAATTAGAGCTGAATCTTAGCCATCGGGAGTCTTTTGCAAATGAACTGCCCAAAGACCGTTCACCCTGTTCTAGGGCTCTCTTTCAAGCCTTCTTTAGTAAAAGGCCAAAGATTTATGCGATCTGAAGAGAAACCAGAGCATACTCAAGCCTCCTTAAGGAGAATACTAGGAACATACATCAGTAAACATTTTTTTTTTTGACTCACTGTTATCCTCAGAGCTATAGATTATTATATAATCTCATCTTTGTGTAAATAAATATTTTTCAATGATGCCATCAGGGTCTGATAAGATATAATCCACTTTTCTTCGTCCTTAAAGTTCTCAGGACACCTGTGATCTGTGAGCGAAGCTTGCTATTTTTGTTCATTTCTCATTTCCCTTGCTAACCCGTTACCCCTTCTTGGGCCTGTCACTGCGGCTAGCCCACCTCCGTCTTCTGATTGGCTGCTTCTCGAAATCTGCTGAGGACGGAGAAGGTGTTTGGGTGTGCCTGGTAGGATTGTTTATAAAGTAAGAATAAATAGGTTTCGGGTAGGGGTTTGAGTCATTCTTTTTGAATTGAGGGCCTGTGATCTGTTCCTCCCCCACATCTTTTTGCCTGTTACACTCCTTGTCCTCTTGGAGCTCGTCCGGAATCATAGATTGTTGTAAGATTTCAGTTTAAACATTCAGTGGGATAGTCTGTGCTGGCGTGTAGCATAGTTCCTGGCACATATTAGTACTTAATAAATCTTAGCTGTCTTTATTGTTCCTTCTGAAGGAGAAGCTGTAAACTCTTCACAGGTGTTAGGGATTGGATAGGTTCATTGCCCATCAACAGAACTTATATTGGCAAACATATTTTTAGTTTATTTTAGTTTTTTAGTGGCTATCTGGATTTTGTCCTTCTCCTTTAGGGTTACTACATTTTCTACTATGCTGAATGTAAGAACCATGGAAAAAAATGAATAAAAAGCGTTCTTAAAAAAGATTTTATGATTCATTAGATTAACAGGTGTCAGCAACTTTCATTTTCATGACTTAAGTTAAAAGGACTTTAAAGGCTTTGGTGGTTTATTCTCCTCTTTTTTTTTTTAAAGGCCAAATCAAGATCACTTTTGTAATGGCTGCCTTTCCCCTGGGTACATTTTCCGAAAAAGTTATTTCTGACTTTCACTAAACCCACACAGAGTTGTCATCATTTAAGTTACCCTTTAGATCTCTATAAATTTTTAAAAAACCAAATCATAAATCAAGATGTGCAGGTGATTGGGGATCACTAACATCATCAACAGTCATATAATTGTACCTATTGATTGTGTAGCGCTTTTGAGTGAGATTGAAAATGTAGGCACCTGGCACTTTCCCGGATAGGTCATCTTGGATTGTTTGTTAAGAATTATATTAAAATTAATCTCTTTTGTGCATCTTCCCCTCTTCACACTGAATGTGCCACTCTCATCTGAATTTCAGGAGTCTATTAATAAAGTGTGTGTAAAGAATTAGTTGCTAATTTTGGATGTGCTTGAAAGGAGTTTGTCAGCAAATTACAACTTCAAACATAGGACTGCAGTTTGTTAAGGATTGGACATCATCCTTGGTGTGGAAGATAAATTCCAAGCTTATGAAAAATACGAAGGTTTCATTACTTTTTTTTTTTTTTCCTTCTGTTGGGACCTTCCTTATGTACTTTTAAGATGCTTGAAGTGTTCTATAAGATTATAGATAGCTTTTCTGTCCAGACTTACGTTACGATGTTATGATATTAAGCCTGTTTGTTAACTCTTTCCTGATTAAATAGTAAATCTAAATAACATTTATTCCTCCACCTGAGTCAGTAGGTGATAGCTGTGAAATGGGCTATACAGTTCAGTGGTAACACTGGCAGAAAATTAATATTCTTTAAGTTAGCCTCCCCCGTTTAACAAAAAAGGATAAACTAAGTCTAGGGAGGTTGTGTGGTTCCTCTGCTATCACTACATTTATAAACACTGAAAGTCAGGAGAAGTGACCCTTCTGAATTCCTTTCACATTCCAGGTACTGTTCTAGAGATGCAAATAAGGAGTACGAGAGACGTGGTCACTGCTCCTAGGAGGCTTATGTTCTAGCTATTGTCATTATTACGAATAGGAAAAAGATACTAATAAGTGAAATAACTACATATTTTCCTAAGGATGCCAAAGGAAGTAAACAGGAAGCTGAGACAGAGAAAAATAATACGGAGGCCTACTTGAAGAAGGGTGCTCAGGACAAACCCCTCTTGAGCTTGGAGGCACCAAGCACACGGAGGTCCTGCTTTGGGAGGAGAGTTGAGTGTGTCTGAGGAATAGAAGGGATCACAGTGCTGCAAAGAGGGAAGGAGATAGTGGTCCACGATGAGTCAAAGGAACAGTCTGGAGCTCTGGGTCGTTCACGTCGCAGACTCTGTCCTCTTGTCTGATTGTAAATGACACAGAGGCACCTTGGTGGATAAAAACTCTGGAGCCTGGGAAAATAAAGGAACTATTCAGAAAGGTAGAAAGTCTTCAAATTTCTAGAAGGAAAGAAGAATCTGTGTCTGTCACCTTTGAGATTTACAGAGGGTCCCTTCCTCCCATTGTTCCTCTCACACATGATCAGAAGCCACTTTGTTTTCTTGTCAAAAGTCTGTGCCATATATTTTGCCTCTACTGAGATACCATAAAGACAATGTGGTCAGGAACGTGTGTGAGGCCAGAAAGATTTCTTTCCATGTCTTTAGACTCCACCTTCACTTTGGAAACATTTGGTAGAGAAGTTTAAGCTCTTTGTTGGGTTACTGTTCATTTTCTGTGCAGACGCTGCATGCTTGCTGACAGTCGGGTGTTAGCAGATGGGGCTTCGTGACCATGTAAAGAGTTGAGCAGACGTACTTGGGGCACATTCAGTGAGCTCTTGGACAACTTGCAAGGTGCTTTAGTTCAGACCAGAAATGGTAGGCTGTGTGACCTTCCGTGCAGATTGCATAGGTCCTGCCCTAAGACCACAGTTAGCGTTTATATCCGTCCGCCCTTCTTAGAGTGAACACGGAAGACAGTGTGGTGGCAGGAGATGCTTCATCTCTCCCTGAGCGGGGCGGGGGGGGGCGGCGCGTGGGCGTGTTTCCCCTCCCGGGTGAATGCAGTGGCAGTGCGGCTGGGCTGGTGCTATGCGTAGCCTTTGCAGGACTGGAAGCTTCCACTCGCTGTCTTTGGGGAATGTGTGCTTTTAGGATCCGGCTGCCATGCAAAGCAGTCAAGTTGGCCACCTAGAAGTTCCAGCTTTCTAGCCATCCCCACCAAAATGCCAGACCGATGGAGTGAGGCCTTGGATGTTCCAGCCCCGGAGAGACCACAGGCTGCCCCCGGTCAGTCCACAGACTCGTGAGAAGTAATGAATGTCTGTTGTGATCTTTAAGCCCCTGAGTTTTGGAGTGGATTGTTAGCCACAGATAACCCAAAAGGACAGTGTCCTTCATATCCAGTCCTGGGGAATGGAAGCTTGATGTGTTCAGCAGAGCCACCTCCCATAGGTAAGCTCGGGGGAGTGTGGGATGGCCGAGTGCTTGGACAGCTGTTTGCCCGGAACCTGGAGCAGGGTAGCGGCGCCTGAGATGGGCAGACCAAAGAGTTCAGGGATACACTTGGTGTGGACAGCTGATAAACAACTGCAGGGGCCCAGCAGAGTGGGAAGGGTGGGTGTTTTGCTCTCAGGAATGGAATTATTCAACTTGAAGGGAAAAGACAGTTTAAAGAAATGCATCGTTCCCTTGGAAGTTGCAGAAGGAGAAGTGTTCTTAGCCTAGGCCTGCACCAAGATCCAGTTCTTTGTTAAAATCTGGTTTAATAGGTGGGTAGTGAAGGACTTCTTCCAGGTAATAAAGAAAGGCTTCATGTGGAATGGTTGTCTTCATTTTCTTCCTTCTCAAATGCTGGTGGACTTCAGTGGAGTCAACTTTTGTTTACCGTGTCCCCTAGGCCTTTGTGGCTGTAGCAGTTAGTAAAATGCTTTGTCTGTAGTAGGTGCTCAGTAAGTGAGGTCAGTTTGGTTTCTATAATAATTGGATCCCTGTTACATGTGATTTAAGTAAACTTGCTCAGAAGCAAAATCTATTGTGTTTAAAAATCACAACAAACAGTATCAGTTGCAGACCATATACCTCCATACTTGAACACATGTTCTCCATGTTATGTGATTAACACCCCCCACCACATACAACACACACACACACACACACACACACACACACACACACACACAATTTCAGAGCAAAAGAATTTTTTTGACAAGCAAAGGATTTCCTATTTCTTGAGTAATCTGAAAAGATACACAGCTCACGTCCTCTATCCTGAGCATGAATAGGTCTTTAAAGACCTCGGCCAGTTTGATGCTCGGTCTTCATTCCCAGGGAGTCAGGGTCTGGCAGCTGTGCCGCGCCCCCATGCCGACATGGCCTAAGTCACCCGCACGGGGTGAGGGCTGCTGGTGGCCAGCCCAGCCCTGCAGTCTCAACAACCATGGGGGCACACCCCTCACCTGTTAACTGGCCCAGACCTGTGGGTCACCGGTCTCGGATCTGGAGAAGGATGAGACGGATGAAGGCAGGAAGACTTTGAGCCTCTGGGGCTTGCAGCCCTGGCTGTTCATCAGACTCACCGGTGGGTAGCTGATAGTAGCAATGACCGAGTCCCAGCTCGTCTGGCCTCCTTCTGGCACTTTATGGAGCAGTGCCAGCAGCAAACAACTTGTCATTTCAAGTCTTTGGTCTCTTTTCACACTTCTGCTAATGTTTTGTTAAAGAGCCTTTGTCAAGTCAAGAGGAAGAAAAATTAATACTGGCTTTATGTGTAGGTTTTGTTTGCAGTTTAAAAAAATAGCCTGCTGGAGTATATTAAATAAAGCACTAGATTAAGGTCCTTTTTCTACCACTGCTGTGACCCCCAGTCGTTACAGTTTTCAGAGTTCATTTTCCTATGTGTGAAATGACCACACTTGCACAAGAGTCTCTGTGAGGAATAAGTGTCATATACGTGTTCTTGTACTTTACAGATGTGGCTGATTATATTATCGATAATAAAAAGCTTAGATATGTCGAGGTGGTTGTTGTTTTTCTGGAAAAGCTAGAAAATGTCGAGGGTTTTTTGTTTTGTTTTGTTTTTTTGCCCCTAAGATGACTTGAGAAGGATTTTAGGCTGAAGCAATTAAGGCAGGCCACATGCTGTAAGGAACAAAGTCAGTCTGAACTGTGCATACATTGCTGGCCCTGGGTATATCCTTTGTTGGAATGTGTTGGGTGTCTATGGTTACGAACTTTGATACAGTCGTGCTAAGGCATTTTGATCCAGTAGACCATGTCCTGCTGTTGATCAAACATTTCTGTGCAGAGGGACTCTGTTTTTTCCCTGGAGAGTATTTATTTCTCAGTGCCAGGCTCCAGGCTGGCTGTGCTGCTCGAGGCTTCGCTTGCCAGACATGCAGCTGGGTCAGAAGGGGGAATTTATGGCAGGTCTCAGTCAGAACACTTGTTGAGAAGAAAGGGTACTTGGCTTTTGAAGGGGGAAATATGTTAGACTTGGCTTCTCTGGGCCCACTCTGCCCTTGGGGGCTTTGATCTGAACACTCCTATCATGTGGGTCCCTCCCTGTGGAAAGGAAAGAAAAATATGCTTTGAAAATATAAGCAACAGATAAAATAGATTATTCTAGAATAATCCCCGGGGTAGCAGAGAAAGGCAAGCTCTAGCTTGCTGGGGGTGGAGGTGGGAAGGGGCGCATGGGTGGAGTGGTATCCTCCCAGATGGGACTATGTCAGGTTGGTTTGAGGAAGCCTGGAGCAGTGAAAAGAAAGGTTGTTGACCAGGCAACTTGTTAATGTGATAGATCTTGACTTGTAATTGTGACTGTTAGTTCTTTTCCAGTAGTTAGTTGCTAGATGTTAATTGCTGCCTACATCATTGGTTACATTTGCATTTCTGGCCTGCTCTTGAGTGGGTGTAAATGGGGTGATGAAGACCTGTGGTTTTCAGATTTTTCTCCCATGGCTGCTTCTGAGGTTTTGTAAAAATTCACCTGAATTTCATTTTTATTATTTCTAACCTTTACCAGCGATGAAGATGGATATTACACATTTAAACATATAAAATGTGTAATAAAATATCCTATAAGTATGTTCTATATTTTGAGATTCTATATATGCTGCTTGAAATCCATTGGTGTATTCTGCTAGCTTATTTTCAACTCCTTCTGGATCACTGTAATTACTATTTTAACTGGTTTGATTAGCTTGGGCAGGTTATGGTCCAAAACTTCAATTTTTCTAAGCACCCTAGCTGGTCCATGGTCCGCTTTGAGAAACCTTGGTCTAAGAAATGTTGAACGATGCCTCATAAAAACCGATAGCCTCAGAAATATTTTCTCCCTAGATTTTATTTCAGCTGCAGTGTCATTACTAGAAAAATACCAAAGAAGCCTTTTTTTTTTTTAAATGACAAAAGAAAAGTGTTGAAGTGTATCTATAATCCCATCTAGTTCTTTGATAGCATCGAACCTCAGGTAGGCCTAAAAAGTTAAGAGAGCCTTTCTCTTCATTGGAAATCTGTATGTTTCACAACTAACAGCTTATAACGCAGCCAGTTCTGGAGTTCGGGGGTCTGACTTCTACAGGTAGCCAAAGCCATTTGAAGATCAGAAACTTTGGAGGCACCTTCACTGTTCTTCCACATCCGCTGGTGGCCAGGCCCTGCCCATTCTGCCCCTTGCAGTGGGCTCTCCCTTCTTGACCCCCACCCCAACCCACTGTGTGGCCAACTTCCTGTCTAGGGCAGTAGTTCTCTAACTGGTGAGAGGCCTCACCACCTCCAGACGGATTCCTCTAATCCATCTTGCGTGTAGCCCAGGAGTGCGATCTTCTCAACTACAGATCTGTGCTCCCGTTACCACCGCCATAAATCGGCTTGCGTTGCTCGCCTCGTGGGTGGCGCCTCCAGCCGGTCCCTGCAGACGCTCTCTGATAGGGCGTCCTTCTCTCCACCCGTGCTCCCCGCGGCTGCCCTGCTCCAGGTGCCCTCCCCCCCTTCCACCCCATCCCTCACTCACGAGACTCTTGTTCCCTTGGGGCACCTCGCTCCCAGCTCCGTCCCCCCACGTATGTTTGCAGATCTGCCTTCTCTCAAGCTAGGTCGGAAAATTTTCATATACGAACTTGGAGGTTTTCAGAATAAAACACTGTTCACACAGTGATTATATATTTGGCTTCTTTTACTTAGATATACTTAGATGTTTATTAGTTATTAGTTCAGGGGAGGGAGGCCAAGGTGATACGGCCCCCGCCCTCAGAGGGCTTCCTGCCGAGGGGGAGAGGCAGGTAGAGAAAAGCTAACATGCAGGACAGCGTGTACTCCTAACTGGAGTGAACATTCAAACCCAGAGGAAGACAGGACGAAAAGCTGTGGATTCTCATGACTGAGGGAAGCCGAAAGGCTGCAAAGAAAGACGGGTGCGAGTGGGTCTTGAACGCGTGGGATTTAGACCCATGGATAGAGCATTCTAGCAAGAGGCTTGGGGATGAGGAAATCTCAGCCGAGTGGGCCAGTGTTGGCAATGAGGTGCTGGTGAAGAGGAGGTAGGACTTCAGAAGGAGGTGGAAGCAGGGATGTGTAGAGATGCTGTTGGCTAGGATGTCGGCATCTTTCGTTGGTGCGAGGGACGAGCATCTGGGCCATTTGAGGGCTGGGGTTTTGCATCGTTGTCCAGGATACGTGACACGGTCGACTCTACTTGATTTGACAAGAATTTGTTTTGTTTTCTAAAGCAGGAGTCAGCAGACTTTTTCTGTAAGGGGCCAGAGAGTGAGTATCGTCAGGCCTCTATTTAGAGTCTGTTGAGAACAGACTGTGTTATGCACTGTTCATTGTGAAATACCCAGATTTTGAGTGGAGGGAGAGCCCCTGTGAATTTCTTGCTCTCTGCTCTAAGCTGGGCTGAGTGTTCTCTGTGCCCTCCATCCGAACAGGATTCCCATCCCAGTGTAGAATCTGCGGCGTACCAGGAGACGCTGTGGGTATCATTTTTGTAAGTTAGGAAAGGCCTCTGAAGGGCCTTTTGTGGTGTGCCTCTCTGTTGGCCGTTTGGTTGTCTGCGTGTTCTCACGTGTAAGCAGAGAGAGAGCTGGGGGAGTGGACCTGGTCACGGGTGTTGGCTTGGCGGGGCCGTGAGCAGGGTGCCGTGTAGAGAAAAGTGAAGGTATGAGCTGGGCGCCAGGCTTCCTCGTTTGATTTGAATAAACGAAAGCTGGTGGGCACTCCAGAGGCTGGGTGGGGGGACTTAGGCATAAATTCAGGTCTGTGGGGGCTGGTAAGTTGTATAGTTGTACCACTTGGACAGGCTGATTCGTGGGGCCTTTCCAGAAAGCTGCTGGTGTGTTTTCAGTAGGAAATGATGATGGCCGAGGGAGCAGAGGGAATTGAAAAATGAGGGCAGAATCTGAGAAATCGTCCTTTTCAGTGAAGTACTTTTTCCCCCCTGCATCCAAACGCAATGAACGTATATTCATCATAGAAAAACTCAACAGTGGGAAAACCAGTATGGATGGTTCATGCTCCTATCAGCCAGAGATAATCAGTATTTCTTCTCTGCTACCTATTTGAGATGCATTGAAAAGGTGGAATTTAGCGAAAGATTAATCACAAAATGCCTTACTTCATCATTAACTGCTTTCCACTTCTGTCACAGTTCCTAAACTCTGCTGTAATTTCAATTTTGTCTTTATCTATCTATCTATCTATCTGTCTGTCTATCTATCTATCTATCTGTCTATCTACATCTGGAAGGACTAGCCCTGAAGAAATGGCAAGAGGAGTACATCCGTCAGCGTCCCTATGCGGAATGTTAAAATCCATGGAGGTGGCTTTTGTTTCTGTTCTGTGACTCTCCGCCTGCTTTCCCTCATGGTTTTCCCTTCCCTTTGCCCTCATGGCTCCCTTCTTCATCAGATTTCTCTCAGTCATCAGGCAGTGGTCATTCTCCTCCTTGGCCCTCCAGGCCCGCAGACAGTGCTCAGATAAGTGGCGTTTCCTGAACGGTCAACAAGAATTTCCCCTCGTCTTTGGAAAATTGTGTTGGAGGAAAAAAAAAAAAATGCTCGTCTCCCCTTGGTACTTTACAGGGACCTGTTGGAGCAATTTTAAAATTAAGTTAAGAAACCTAATTTTTAGGTAAAAGGTAAAGTGGGCCGAAGTCTTTTACAATTCCAACAAAATGTCTAAGTGAGTGGGTACTTAGTTTCTGCTTATTTTTCCATCTGTTCATTGCATCTCGGGCAACAAGGAATGTTTTCTAGGCTGGTTTATTTTTTATTTATTTTTATTTTTTAAAGATTTTATTTATTTGACAGAGAGAGCAGGAACACAAGCAGGGGGAGTGGGAGAGGGAGAAGCAGGCTTCCCACTGAGCAGGGAGCCCGATGTGGGACTCGATCCCAGGACCCTGGGATCATGACCTGAGCCGAAGGCAGACGCTTAACGACTGAGTCACCCAGGCGCCCTCTAGGCTAGTTTAAATGCTGTCCTTTAGCTGGTAAATCCAGTTCTGCCACCTCAGAGCAGGGGCAGCAGCTCTTTCTAAAAATGATTGACCGTTTCTCATGATCTTAAGTGAACCATTTTTTTTCATCCATTTGATTTTGAAGGCCACTAAAATTTATACTCCTCGAAATTTAAATGGAGGTCATTAATTGTGAAGAAGAAAAAAAGATTTTTCAGCCTATTACTTGCAATGACTAAAATAAATAAAAGGTAAGCCAGTACCTTTTGGATAAGATCAATAGATTTAAATAAAAAATTTACACCCACTGAATGGTTGAATGAATGAACAAATGAATTTTGGTTTGTGGCGTATGTCAGCGAGCTGACCTGACTGGGCTTGAGGCATTTAGCTCTCTTGCAGGTTTGGATGCCTGGGTGAGTGTGAATGTCCCCGGTGGGGAGGGCAAAGTGGCTCAGACTGGTATAACATTCTGCAGTTAGGCCTGTTACTTGACGTGAACTCATGTGATGGCCTTCCCTTTCCTGATTACATAAGCAAGAGAAACCCAACAGAATACAGAGGGTTAGAATTCAACATAGGGAATTCCCATCTAGGTTGGCTGTGTTGTGCTTCAGAAACAAACAAAATCTCAGTGGATTAGACCACAGAGATTTATTTCCTTGTTCATGATACACGTCCAGCATTTGTTAGCTGGGGAACAGTGCTCTTCATGGGTCACTGAGAGGCCCCCGATGATGACCTCTAACTCTAACGTGTGCCATCATCACTGCCGTAGGGGAGAGAAACGGGACATGTGGTGCGTTGCTCTTGAAGGCTTCTGCCTAACTCCAGACTGTGGAAAGGAGTGCCTATCATTGCCCAGAAGGAAGAGAAATAAGATATTTGAGAACAGCCTTTATGACCACAGTACACCCCATTCATCTACCTTAATGATCGTGAGGCTCTGGGGCAATAAAAGAATCCTTCCTCTTAGAGGTCCTGGCAGGGAGTCTCCCGTCCAGCTGCTGGTGCTGCACACCATGCACTTGATTCATGGGGTATCCCTCTTGAGAACGTAGCTCACCTAGCCACTTCATCATTATTAATTGTTGTGGGTTGAAGATAGGTTGAAGTCCTAACCCCAAGAGCGTAAAACTGTGACCTAATTTGGAAATAGGGCCTTAGCAGACATAGTCCAGTGAAGAGGTGACCATCTGGGGGGCCCTGATTCAATATGTCTGGTGTCTTTATTAAAAAAAAAAAAAAAGGAAATTGGGACACACACGTAGGGAGAACACCATGTGATGACGAAGGGCATAGGTCAGGGTGATGAAACAGGAGCCGAGGATTGCCAGAGACTGCCAGTGAACCTCTAGCAGCCAGGGGACAGGCATGGAACCCGCTCTCCTTCACAGCCCTCAGCCAGAACCAGCCCTGTCGACACCTTGATCTCAGACTTCTGGCCTCTAGAACTGAGACCCTAAGTCTCTGTTGTTGAAGCTGCCCAGTTGGTGATACTTCAACCTTAGCAAACTCATCCACTCATCAGCGTACTTTGTATCATTTTTCCTGGTCCTAGCAAGCACTGCTACAGGCGAAATCAAAACAAGAGCCACCTTGGGGAAGTCTTGAGTCCTCCCCACATGCTGTTCACAGAGAAATTCTGTTTGAGTAATCTCGGTGATTTCCCCCCACCCCCTGAAAGTAGCTTTTAGCAAATGTTTCTCAGGTCACAGCCCTGGAAATGAAGAGTAAAATCTGTTAGTGGAAGCTCAGCATTAGCAAGAAGGGGAATTTAGGGGACAGTACTAGCAACATGAACAGTCTGTCTTTATTATACTGTTGCAGGTGGTTATCAAGAGAGAAAATATTTTTGCGGGATAAAAAGCCTTGGGGGCAGGAGTTGGTTGTATCCGTGATGGAGGAAGGGAGAATTGATAGGTATAAGTGCTGGCGGCTGCCACCCGTGATGCTTCCGTTGCTGTGGCAATATCTGGTCTTTGGGGCAGGCGGATTTTGCATCATCCATGACTCTCCGTAAAGATGCTTTGCCAAATAATTTTACTGCTTTGGAAAACTTTTATGTAATTGATGCTTACAAATTAAACTGCTTTGCTAAACTGTATGTCTGGATATTTTAATTGTAAACCTACTTTTTTTTTTTTTTTTTTACTATCGCCATAGAGAAGGATGCTGTGGACACTGTCAGGCATTCCACGGTTGACCCTGTTGGTTATATGTAACCGCGTTGCTGTGTGACCGGGTACCAGGCTGTGAAGTTCCAGGTGCTGGTCACCTCCTGTGCTCTCCCCTGTGTGTGTTGTCATGGGGGCATTCTTGTGCTTGCTTTCCTCTCTCTACATACATCATAGATGCACACACCCTGTGGATACAGGCTAATATTTTTTTAGGGTCAGGATCTCCATAATATAAAAAATTCTGCGTAGATGCTTGAAGCAAAGGATTTGTTAACTGATCAGTGCTAGAGAAGGAGGTGCTCAGGGGTTACCAAGCTATCCTTTTTCCCCAAATGAAGTTCTCCCCTTCCAGTTACTTGTGAACCCCAGATTTTGTGTCTCCTTACCTGATGCTTCTGGTGCTGAGGCCTACTGACTGGTGGTAAAATGGTTTATGTTTCCAGGAACTGGACCATTCTGACGGTCTCTGAGAAGCCAACTCAGTGTGAAATTCTGTACGCAGGTGTGTTCTGAAGCACACAGAATTCACATGCACCCATGTTCTTGATGCCCTTTTATCCACTGATTGGATGTGCTGTGGAATTTAACATTTCAGAGTGGTAGAATTCTTACTCTAGTCCACACATGTTCTGATGGTGCCTGGCTTTTTTGTAAAGATTTGTATGTATTTCTTATTTTGCAGTGTTTTTTTTTTTTTTAAGACAAGTTATATCTGATTATGTTGGCAGAACTATCATAAGTGCTTTTTAAAGTTAGTAAATGCTGTTCTTTAGGCTAATTCTTCTACTGTTTTAGAGTAAGTAAGTTAAAGTTAGTAAATTTTGTGGATACATGAGCTATCCTGAAATTATATGCCCAACCTGTTGGTGAAATACTTTATTTATTCTAATTAACTAAATACATTAGACTTTCTTTATAGCCACCAAAGAGGAATATATAGCAAGAGTACTTTTTGAAAATTTTCTTATCCGGGGTGAAATGGATGCTAGAGATTGGTTGATCTTGTGCTAAAGGACTGGTAATAACAGCAGTTGGACTCATTGGAAGAGGGCATCATAGGCAAACATAATTATCCTGCTTTTCACACTTAATTGCAAAGCATTTCTGGGTTGCCATGTTGCAGAAACGGACTTAAAGATTCAGTTTGAGGTTTTACATGGCCTACATGATGGCTGAAAGAAGCAAGTGGCCGTTTCTTTGTAATTTGAGATCATCTTTTATAGTTTCTCTTGATGGTGAAAATGAAGGATGGATCTATCTGTACGTGGGTCTGTGGCTAGGTGGTTTTCAACACAAAAACTTGGCGAGCGCTCTGATGGGCCCTTTCTCATTCCTAACTCAGCACTGAGTTAGGGAATTGGAACAGAGTCACTTAGGGCAGGGAAAGCGGAAGAGAAAAATTTAAGTCAGGGATGCTAAAATCTCTTTGAGAAACAATAGATTGTTCTTACACTGTTGCAGCATTTCCTTGGGATATTAGGGCGCTGTTTGGAATTCTGTTTCCAGAGTCTGCTGTCGGGCACAAGGTCATTCCCTTTGTTGGGGGGAGCTTGTACTTTTGCCTCCTTGTGTTCTTTTCCACAGGTTCTGCCTCACATACCTCTAGAGGATTATTAGGTACCAAGGGTTGTGGACTCTTCTCTCCTTTAACTAGATACTGCTTGGCTTTATGGTTGCCACGGGTTTCTATTTTTTCTTTGTTTGTTCCCGTTATATAACCAACCAGTAGAGCTGTCTCCCTAGCTAGCATTATTACGGAGTTGAAGGAATGGACCCTGTGCCCGAGAAGTGGACGTGCTATTTAGAAAGCGAAGACTAGCATCCCAAACAGTAGATAATAGGGATTCACTTGTGGAATTCTACCGAAATGAAGGCTAGCTGTGTGTATATATCTGTGTTGAAAGACAGTATGTTGAGACCTGTCCTGTAAGTGTTTTGCCTTGCTGATGAGAGTAAATACTGCCCTTAAATCTAATCTCAACCCTCTTGTTTACTTAAATGAGGAAAAAATACAAAAACCCAGTTCATAGTACAATAAATTACCAAAGCTTTATACACAGTTATCCTGATAGACCTAGTGTTGTTTTCCAGTAAGCCTGTGAACATTTTCCTTACAATCTGATCGTAATAGCAGTTCTTTGTAATTTCTGGTCATGTGCAGAAGCATCTTCAGGATGTGATACCCTTTGTGGTGAGCCTCTCGATGTGTTAAATCCCCACCTGTAATATTCTTATTAATTTTTGGTCTTAAGACGTTTAAGAGAAGTCATAAGAGGGTGGTTTTAGGGGGCTCCTTGAAGTAATTTTTAGTGAGCTGAATTTTTTACCAACTTCAATTCTTACTCTCTCACTGTCCTAGATAACTGAGCTTTAAGGTACATAAAATTTCTTTAGATTTATCTTAGTTTTATAATGATTCTTAATAGTGCTGTTTGTTCTTTCCATCTGATTCTGTGCCCCTCTAAATCTCTTTAATCCAGCTGTGCAGGGGCGCCTGGGTAGCTCAGTCAGTTCAGCATCTGACTTTGGCTAAGGTCGTGATCTTGGGGTCATGAGATTGAGCCCAATGTCGGCCTCAGCTTGGAGTCTGCTTGTCCCTCTGCTCCCCCACACCCGCTTGTTCTCTCTCTCCCTCGCTCAAATAAATAAATAAAAATCTTTTTTAAAAAATCCATCTGTGCGATCACATTACTGTGTTAAGATCTGGTGCAGTCATTTTGGTGAATTCCAATTAACTTTCTTCTGGTTGGAGCCATAGACCTATTTCTCTTTTCATTATTCTGACTCACATCATGAAGGAAGTAAATCTGTAAATGGAAAGAATGTTGGTGATGATGCCCAGGAACTTTCTGGGTTATATGCTGGTTCTTTTCTTGTCTTTTGTCTCATTTTCACTCATTTGCTCAGCATTACCTTACTTGCTACCTAGTACTGTGTATTGAAGGTAACACAGTAAATACTTGTAGCCTGAATGAATTAATTAAACATGCCTGAGGCCCTTAACAGGAAAATGCAGCTCTTATTATTTGTCAGTTTCTGGAAAAAAGGGCTTTTATATCAAGTTTTTCTGCGAATGCCTAAACTTTGCCATGTTATAGGAGTTACTGTAAGTTGTGACTTTTGTTTTGATATCAGGAGGGTCGGGGGTGGGGGAACCTCCTTAAGTAAATGATGTTCACCATTCTAAATTTCTAAATTGTCTGTTAGGATTGTTGGAAAATACACAAAAATCCACCAGGCAAATTGACATCGTTTACCTTCTAGATCTTTCTAACATTCGGTTACTTCCCATGCTTTCAGTCTTCTCCTGAGGCCAGGTTCTGGTCCTGCTCAATTAAGATAGAAATCAAAGAGGGGGGGTTGCCTGGGTGGCTTAGTCCATTAAGTGTCCAACTCTTGATTTCAGCTCAGGTCATGATCTCACATTTGTGAGTTCAAACCCGCATCATGCTGTGCCCTGGGTGTGGAGTTTGCTTGGGATTCTCTTTCTCCCTCTCTGCCCCTCTTCTCCCCCCGTCTCCATGTGCTCTTCTCTCTCTAAACAATAAAAAAAAAAAAAAAGAAGAAGTCAAAGGGGAGCCTGGGTGGCTCAATCGGTTAAGCATCTGACTCTTGAGCTCAGTTCAGGTTTTGATCTCAGGGTTGTGAGTTCAAGCGCCACATTGGGCTCCACACTGGGCGTGGAACCAACTTAAAAAGAAAAAGACTTGAACAAAAATAGAAATCAATAACAGAGATTGCCTACAAAATCTATACGATAAATAGTCATCTCTCATTCAGTCATACTGGATGTTTCTAACTCCTGTCTAGGAGAAATTTCTAGATTAGTCCAGTTCATAAAACTGACTTTCCCACTGTAGAACACAGATATTAAAACCTGTCCTCTTTTTTTCAAATGATTCTTTCCAAGAATCAAACACTTTGTCCTCAGGCCATTTTACAAAAGCAGAATGTGAAAATTAATGTAAATATTAGGTGAGCTGTATTTCTGGGGGGGTTCCCTTATTTTTTTCAACACTTTACCTTATAAATCTCGAGCTGTTATCTTGATGACACATTAAATAGAACATTTATTTAAGGATAGTCTCCTCACTTCTGAAAACAAACTTAACTTCTCCGTTGCAGTACACAATTTCCATACCTTAAAGTTCTTAAGTATATATGCACATTTCAGAAATGCTGGAGTGTTTTGCATAGGTACACTTTATCTATGCAGGGTCAGTGTATTTAAGTCCTGGGTGGTAAAGAATATACATTTTGGTCATGGGAACCTTTACATAGTCAATCCTAAAAGTTTTTTTTTTTTTGTCTAATTTAAGTATGTAAAATGAACTCTAGAAACGTTTTCTGAATATGTCCCTACAGAGTTCTGTAGAATGTAGGAGAAACCATTCTCGTCCTCAGACTTTGGGTGAACTGTGAACACTCCAGTAAAGGTGGCATTTTCCAGACATTGGTTGTCCAACTGTGCTGTCCATCTCTGAAAAAAGAATTTTCTATAAAGTAGTTCTTAAATATTTTATATAAATCTTTTCAATTTTTTTCCACTTGTTTGCATTCAGTTTAGTCAGAAGCTTGTGTCAGTGGATGGTGTCTTAGGCATTCTACGAAAATAATAAATTATCCTTACATAGTTTATATTCTTTATCCTGTTGATACCATGTAGGCCTCTAGCAGCAGCAAACAAAGTGCTCCAGTAGCTGGAAGAGTGAAACCCAGCAACCCATGGTCTCATGAAGTTAACAGTAATCCCAATGGCTCTGGATGTGAGTTGATGGCTGATCCACAGCACATAGTTGTGCTAATTGAGACGGGTCCCTTTGAATACACCTTCAAATATTAAATACCGCTATGCTAGACGTTGGGGCTGCAGTGATGAAGACATGAGCTCTTCCTCATGTATATTACCTGCATTTGGGGATTTTCATAGATCGGACCAGTGGAGACTTTGCCAGAAGGCCAAGGATATATGGGAACCCTTCATTGTTGTTTGACAATAATTGTATAACCTTTTTACTGGTGCAGAATAAGCATCTGCAACCTAACATTGACACAAAAGGAATTTGTGCTGATATTTAATTGGAGAGCTCGGAGAGCTATTTTAAAACACTTTTTTTTTTTTTTACTGAACCCTTATAGTTTGACATTGCTCAGGTTTAACTTTGTCCTCATTTAACTTTATCCTGTACAAATGCTAAGGAGCTTAATAAAGGTCTATATGATCAAAAAGGCAGCTCTTAACCCAGCATGAAATTCCATTCTCATTTATTTCTGTTTGCCCACTGCCAAAGAATTCAGACAACTGCATGCTTGACTTACAAATAGAGGGCAAAGCGTTGGTCAGTAATTGTGAATTTATTTTACATAAACTTCTTTCAGCTCCATCTTTTAAACACAAGAGGAAAGAAAGTAAAATGTACTGTTATTCTTCTAGTTCGTGCTTCCTGCCGGTGGGGTCCATAGAGTGGAATTGCTCTAGGCATCCCAGAGGATGCCATCAAACCCGTAGGTGACATTTGTCCCCGTGATCATGAGTTCACATCCGTACGACAGGACATTGCTGAGCAAATTAATTAGGTTCTGACTTTATGTAGCAGAATTTAAACTCCAATTCACAACACTTTTCATGTTCCCAGGCTATCCGTAAATTTTTGATTATATTTTTGAGGGGTGCCTGGCTGGCTCAGTGGGTGGAGCGTGGGACTCTCGATCTCAGGGTTGTGAGTTCGAACCCCACATTGGGCGTGGAGCCTACTTTAAAAAAATTGTAAATATCAGGGCACCTGGGTGGCTCAGTTGTCAAGCGGCTGCCTTCGGCTCAGGTCATGATCCCGGGGTTCTGGGATCGAGCCCCACATCGGGCTCCCTGCTCGGCGGGAAGCCTGCTTCTCCCTCTCCCACTCCCTCTGCTTGTGTTTTCTCTCTCGCTGTGTCTGTCTCTGTCAAATAAATGAATAAAAACTCTTTTAAAAAAATTGTAAATATTTTTGAAACTGAGGTCTAAAGGAGTTTTGTAGTATGTATTTCCACTTGCTTCCTAATGCATCATACAGTTTGTCAACTAGAAAACTTCAAACCAGATACACAATTGAGTCAGTGTGCTGGGGTTTTAATTTTGATGAATATCCTTTCATAAGTCATGTGTGCACGCACGTCTTTGTTTTGCTGGGAAGAACAATGAGTAAGCCATGGGCCGGGCTCTTTTGCTCTAACACAGATGGTGGGAAGAATTCTCATAGAACTATTTAAAAAAAGAAAAACAAAACAGAAAAAGGCAATAATGATAATCCTGTGCCCTGTTCATCCTCTAAGATTCATTTACAGCTGAGCATGATCTTGAATATTACAAGGAAATAAGCTTTTAAAATCAAATTACAGTAGAACTTTGCCAATTCATGCCTGACTAATTTGCCCACCCAGTAGGTAGTTCTTACTGAAATCTTGCTGTTCTCCTGCTGACTTTAAGAAGAATGGAATAATAGGCTCTGGGGAAGGCTCATGTTCCTTTTTCTTTCAAGGTTCATTGTGAAAAATAAAATGCTATACCTTAAAGTATCATAAATAAAAGAGAACACAAATCTGTCTGGCAAACCATGAAGGGAAAGAAAGCATCTGCTGAAAGTCTGGGTTCTGTCTTCTTTCTTATTTTTGACTGTAGGATGTTTCTAAGAAAACTGACCATAAATTTTCATATTGTAAAATAAAATTATATAAAAGCAGTAAACAGTTGAGATAAATGTCAGACAGCCTGTGTAAGGCTGTGAGGTGGGCTTTTAACATGATTTAGTAATAGTTTTATGGCAGAATTTTGTTCTGTCATAAAAGAAAGTGACTTAACTGTTTTCTGTAGTTTGTGTCATCTACTGAGACCTTCGGTTTGCTATTTACAAAGTGAAAAAATTTAATTCAGTATTGACTTTATTTCTAAAACTCTGGTAGAGGCTGACCAAATATGTACCAGTAGCACCATTGTAGGGTTTTTAAATTTTATTTTGAGGTCCTACTGAAAGTGTTTTAAACCTTGAACATTCATTATATAACTTTTTCTGCAGTCTAGATGAATATTACTAACTTGCTACCAAAACCCCAAAAGGCTCAGATAACTAACGGTGTGTACTTTCTCTGGTGAGAAGATAGAAGTATCAGATAAACAAGCTCTTCCAGTGATGTTGTTTTCAGTATAGATTCAGCTTGGTCCCTTGACACCACACATCCAGAGGTATAAAAATAAGTGTCCAGACCAAAGAAAAAGGTCCATAATTAGGTACCATCTCTGGGTCTAAGTATAGTTATAATGCAAAGTGTTTGCTCTTTTATTCTGAGAATTGAAACATTTCTTCCACCGTACCACTAAATTCGTTTGCATACTCATTTATCTCAATTAGCTGTAAAAAGGACCTACATCACTGCATTGACAAGCGTGCTAGATCATAGGTGAATGCTTCCCCAAGCAAATTTGACAGCAGATTGCTAATGTTTACCAAGGATCACTTTTTGCAGGAAGTAGCTCACAATCAAGGTTGTTCTCTGATAACTTCACTCTCAGGTGCATCTGCAGAGGTGCTGAGTGAAGGCGGAGGGGCAGCAGGAAGTGAGCAGTTTTCTCACAGGAGATCGCTGGTACCCCGGGGGACTCTTGGGTGGCAGCCTTGGGGTGCATGGCCAATATGAATGTCATGTCTGGGTAGGAGGAAAGGTTGAGAGTCAGCGAAAGCATTCCACTTACTGAATCCTTCATGTTTTGATTACCAGAATCTGCTTTTTTAAAGAGCTTTTAAAGGAACGTTCCAAACAGAAGTGTGTTTTGCACACAGCCTGGGAAGAGCATACTTCTCAAGGGTGTAAGATGAGTCAGCCGCACACTCTCAGAGGCCCATTCCTCTAGGCACAGTATCTGCTAAGGGTGCTAGCAACTGAAGTGAGAGAAGTCTTCAGTAACGAGGGAAGGAAGCATCCACTTGACACCTCATCACCACCAAGTATTTATAAAGCATCTTTAGTGTCCAAGGCAGGAGAAGGTCATCTGTGGATTTTACATATTTTAGGACTATCAGAGTTAAAAAAAATCCCGTGAAATTTGTATGTGCTAAGTAGGAATATCTCTACAGCTCTCTACAAGGTTTCAAATTCTGGCTTAAATTATTTATGTACACATGTATGTCATCTCTGCACCCAGCGTGGGGCTCACACTCACGCTCACGACCGCGAGGTCAAGAGTCACGTGCTCTACCGACTGAGCCAGCCAGGCGCCCTTCAAGTTCTACCTTAAATTAAATTCTACCTTGATTGCTATCATCAGTCTGAGGTCTTACTCCAGCATCGCATACCACTGATATTCATAATTCCTTTGGTAAAGTTAATAGAATTGACTTTCAGGAGCGTCATTCCTTATCTCTCAAGTACCCCTGTAACAATGAAAACTAAGATATTTAATATCCATCTGTTTGTGTTATTAGAACATAATACAACTGCCAACTCTCTAAGTGGTCGGACAGATATTTTAATAAATTAATACTACAAACCCATAGATTGGCATTAGACTCTGGATGCTTGGAGCCTATTACATGCCTAGCGCAAAGCAGGCGGCACAATATTTGTTGCATGAATGGATAAGTAAAGAAATGACTAATGGGCCAACCATTGATTATACAGTTTAGTAATCAGGAAGTTCAGCAGGGATGTGCGGTGACCAGATTTCTTCTGCTAATCTTATTAGCACAAAATATTATAAAAATAGGTCCCCATTCATTGTTTGGACGATCTAAAATAGATCCAAACCTATTGTTTGGCCTTCCTAACGGCAGGACAAAATAGATCATACTTCCTGTTGTCTGCACGACACACTACTCTTGCGGAGGGAATCTCGTTCTTTTGGCAAATGTAGAACAGTAGCGGGCATGAAAACTTGGAAGGTCACTCCAAATGTATATAAACAACATGGGCCAGGCCCAGAGCTGGTAGAGCATCTAAAAATAGATAAGTAATCCCTTATCTTGTTGCATATGAAAATAGTGTTTATATGAAGCAACCTTATTAGAAATGACGTGTGAGAAAAGAATGTCTGCAGTGTCTTCTACAGTTTGGAGAGAGAAAACATGTTAGCATGACTTTGAAGCACGGGATTAGTCCTGCTGGAATGGGGGCTGAAATTGTAGCCAGTTTCCCTTTGATGAAAAGAAACTGTTGATTCCTGTAGACATGTAACATTCTGTCTTGTAGAGACTTGTCCTCTGGCCACAAAGTAGTACCCTGTTTTTCTGCTGGGTGTCCAGTGGGAAACTGGCTGGTGATGATCATTGAAATAGAGGTATGTTAGCACACTGCCTCTCCCCTTCCCCCCCATTATCTTAGCTGAACACACCAAAGGTCTATTTCTCACTCCTGTTACATGCCAGCCCAGGTCACTGACCCAGACCCACAGAAGCTGGTGCAGGAGCTTTTCCCAGCCTCCACTCAGGGGTGATACTTGTCAGTCACACCTCCTCTGAATGCATTGGCCAAAACTCTGGCCTGGGAAACGTAGTCTTCTCTCCATCTAGGAAGGAGAGAGAACTAAAAAGTGGTGAGCGATGTTTGTAATTCGTGAGCAATATTTTTATATTAGAACCAGCGTATGGTATAATACATCCTTCGAACTGATTTAATTAAGTCCAATTCCACGTCCATGGGCTACTTTCTGAGCCCTGAGAATAACTGAATGGCTCATTTCCCGCTGTACCAGCTGACTGGCACACAACGAATGGATTTTTGCCTCTGGTGTACTGTTGGCCTAAGAAAGCGCTCGTTTTTCTGTCTGGTATTTTCCAAGATGCTAATCTGATATATCAGTTTTTAAAACTGAAGCGTGGCTGGGTGCAACTAAGTCAGGACAAAAAATTTGCCATTGATAATTGTTGATGGACAGGAATTTCCAAGGATTTTCCCCCACGGATACCCTGAACAGCAGCTAGGGGTGGTCAAGATAAAAAGTATTTAATTTTCCCTTTCCTGCCCCTCCTACAGACCACAGCACGCATGTGCATGCACACACACGCACATACGTACACCCCTCTCCCTGCATATTTAGGAAACAAAAATCCAAGCTGTCCTCTCCCACACTGGACAGAGCCAGCAACGAAGTTGGGATGCACAGTCTGTGTGGCCATCAGTTACCTGTAAGCCTCACGTGGGAGAGAAGCAACATGAAAGAACACAGGCTTGGGGGCTCACAGGAGGCTCAGTGAGAACTTGGAGTGCCAGGTGCCTTCCCGTGTGCACAGGAGGGACCCGTGGGTACCAGTGGCCTCACCTGCAAAAACATGCAGGGAAATTAAACGGTACGTTCCCTCCCATTTCCACGTTGCTGCTGGGACTCCGAGGATGAGCTGACCTCGTGATTTCCTACACCTCCATCCTCTGCTGCCTCTTAACTTACCAGTGCCTTCCAGTGGGAATCCAGATCTCAAGGTGCTCTGGACCTCCCTTGCGCAGGTTTCCCAGGTGGTGGGTGGGTCTTTTCCCTCCAGCTCTCCTGGGTGTTCCTTTTCCCAGGAACTCTCCCCTGGCCTTAACCTGGAAGGGGGCCTCCTTTCTGCTGCTTCCTCATCCTGTCACCCCCTCCTGGTCCTCCTTCCCTTTGCAGGGGCTCCCTCGGCCCCTCCGTGGGTATCCCCACCCAAGCCTCAAGCTGCCTCTCTCTGCTGCCCTCTAGTACTTGGCTTTTGCCTTGCTCATGGCTCATATTACAGTCTATCCTGTAGTTACCAGTATGTCTGTGTAAGTCCCCTTTTACATCCTTTTCTCTAAGCTCCTGTGAGGTTGAGAGTTGTTGTAGGCATTTCCTCATACTTCATATTGTATACTGTTATGCTTTATAATGTGACTAAATGCTCATTTAAGTATTAAATGAATAAATTCATTACATATTACTCTTTATAGGGAATGTTAGCTCCCCAATATTTAACATTCTTTGGATGTTTAGATTGTATACGGTGTACTTAGAAAATGACTGTCTGTAAAATAGAATTCAGTCTGGAAGGTGAAATCGTTTTATCCATAGAATAATCATCTTAAAAACACATGAGTTGACACCTATGTAATTTTTTATTCTCTTGTATGAGTTTAGCTTATGACAGCCAAAAATACATGAACCTGTCTTTGGGGAAGGCTATATCTAAAGTAATATTTTTCTCCTGAATCCTTTTTGCTGGGTTTTATCCTATCCAGCTGGGTGATGTCCAGGAATGTGAGTTAGGGGTTCAGAGAAAGTGATCAAACAAGACAGGAAACTTTGTACTTGACCAGAGCAAAATTGGTGTTTACCTGGTACTCAGATTTGTTTTCCAGTTGTGGGATAATTGTGACCGTTGGATTCTTCATTAACTGTTGGATCATGTTTCTTAATAAAATTATTTTATGAAGCTGAGAACTGACTTGTTCTCTCCTTGGCAAAATCAGTGCCAGTGTAGTTAATGCACCAGTCTAGCTGGGTTTTAATTTAAAGAACAAATTACCTCTAAAATAGTAATAAATCCCCCTTTGGAATAGCAAGATGTCAACTCTTGCACATGGGATAATTATCATGTCATTAAAAAGCACAGTAATTTTAATAACCCAGGTTGTGTGCAATAAAGCTCTTAAGACTACATCAGCCATGTGCTGTGATCATGTAATAATAAACTTTTTATTTATGCTCTTATTTATTTAAAGTTTTAATTAACATAACCTAGTCTTTGCAAAACATCTTATTGCTTTTGACTCATATTTTCTGGTGTGTAATAATGGGTTCTTGTGATTTGTTTGTTCTAGATCTCCTGTTTACTCCAAGTATGGGAGTTTGGATATTAGGAATTTTTTTTTTTTTAATTTAAAGATTTATTTGAGAGCGACAGTGTTTGCGCATGGGGAGCTGGGGAGGAGAGGGAGAGAGGAAGGAGAGATGCAGAATCCCCACTGAGCATGGAGCTGGAAGTGGGGACTGGATCTCACGACCCTGAGATCATGACCTGAGCTGAAATTAAGAGTCGGACACTTAACCAACTGAGCCACCCAGGCGCCCCTAGGAAATTTTGCATATACCATGTCTTTAGTGATATGAAAGCCCCCCCTTTTTTTTTAGATTTTGTTTTTAAGTAACCTCCACACCCAGTGTCGGGCTTAAACTCACAACCCTGAGAACAAGCTCATAATCCGCACACTCCGCTGACTGAGCCAGCCAGGTGCCCCCAAATGTCCATTTTATACTGACCTTTATAACCTCGTACCGACTTTTCATATTAGCACGGGGAAATCTGATAATGAGTCACTGCTATGGAAATGCATGTCATATTTTCGGCTTGCTCCTTTTTCTCAAAATAATCTGAAGGATTCCCCTTCCTGCCACCTTCTGGTAATATTTTCTCTCTTAATTTAGATAACCAAGATAATGAGAAGGCTTTCATAATCCATGGTGGGATGTCTTACCAAGTCTATTGAATTTGGTTTGACTTGGATTAATTTTGGGATTCCCTTTTTTTTTTTAGAATAAATTGCATCTGGGGTTGAGGGGAAGCACTTCGACTGCATGGCTCCAAATTCAGTGTCTTATTTTTCAACCAAGCAGCTGTTCGTACATATTTCTTAGGAAGTGGCTAAGTAAAAATATGGCAGTTCTGAAATGAACGAAATAGTTGTTTTATCAAAAACCAGCAGCTGCCAGCATGTGAGTTGATTTCTGTGACATAAGTATTTGTTTTTCTTAGACATTCTCATTGTCATGTATTTGATGAAACTGCTGGACCAGGTGGTTCTTCTCCCCCTCCTGCTCCCCCTCCCCCATGTTTGAGCTCCCAGGGGAAAGCAGCGGAGTGATTTCACACTGTACATTGTGTCTTCTGTTTCTAACCTGATGATCGTCATTATTAAATAGTACTAAAACAGCACCAGGAACAGAAGCCACAACAAAACCCTCAAGTCTTTGAATGGCCCATGGAGCTTGATTTTAAAAGAAACCATGGTTCAGATAAAATTGAAATCTGTCACCACTCTATTTCGGGTAATCGTGTGGCCTCAGAAACAACAGTGTAAGGAGCAGAGAAGCATGATGGGCATCACAGCATTTGCTTCATGCTGCCATGGTAACATTGTGAAGGAGGACAGTGGAACAGACTTCTTTGTAAGTAGATGGACAACCAGATCGCTGTTCCTGGGCTCTCAGGGCAGGCAAATAAAAATGGGGGAGAACTTCGGGGGGTTGAGAAAGGATATTACTGGCACATGATAGGGGTTCTCTTCAGAATCCTGTAAGTTTTATGCAAGGGGGGGTGGGGGAAATAGTTGTTTTAAACGGACTTTTGAAGGGGTTTGCAATGGAAAAAGGTATTTCATTTTTGCTTATGTCTTCTCTGAGTTTCTAGGAAGAAAGTTCTTCGTGGTCTGTGAGCGCAGACGAAAAGCTTTGGGCAGGGTGGGAAATGTAATGGTGCATCTCAACCCTGTTAATGAGTTGAGTTGTAAAGTGAGGTCAGGGCAGACCTCCAGATCGTCTCCTGATCTCTCTTTCAGAGTCTGAGTTTGGCAAATGGATAGCATCTTTATTTTGGGGGGCTGCCCAGAATAAAAGTTTGAATAGAACCTCACAACACCATTAGTCAGGAAGCTCTTTGGGTAAGAACGGGATTCCCCAGGCCATTTCAGTCTTTACTGGATTCACAGCAGGAGCATTCTGCTCAGTTGATCCGAGGGTGAGGCATCTCCCGGACCTTCAGTTCTTTTCCTCCTAAACATGTTTTTGCACTGGTCTTCTGTCCGTGTATGCATTTCCTGTGGCTGCCATACAACCAGTTACTACAGACCTGGCATAAAAATGCAGGAATTTCTTCTGTCTCCATTCCGGAGGCCAGAAGTTCAAAATCAGTGTTACAGGGCGGACGTGAGGCTGTCAGCAGGACTGTGCTCCCTCTGTGAGAGAGTCCGTCCCTTGCCACCTCCAGCCTCCCCGGCTGCCAGCATCCACTCCCTTGCAGCCGGGTCGCTCTGGTCTCTGCCCTCCAAGGTCATGTTGCCCCTATCTCTGCTGTGTCAGATGTCCCTTTCCCTTTCTCTTGTAAGGACACTTGTGATTCCATTGCAGGCCTACCTGGATAATCTGGAGTCATTTCCCCACCCCAGGATCCTTCATTTACATCCTTAAAAACCTCCGCCTATCAGGTGGCCTATACACGTTCCAGGGATGAGGACCTGATAACGTTTGCCGGCCGTAGGGTTCAGCTTGCCACTATGCCCCATTTTTGACAACTGGGACAGCTTACAGAGAGAGCCAGAGATTGCAGATTCTCTCCTCCAGGGGTCATTTTACTCTGAAACTAAACTGAGTGATTATTGAGAACATACTATGTGTGGGTGCTGTTGCTAAGTTACAGAGACACACAAAATGGGGCCTGCCCAGGGTTGTTTGTGATTTTGCCGAGAGCAAAGACATGGACAAGTAAAATGAGTCCTAAGAACGAGGTCGCATCCGATCCTAAGAAGCAGAACGTGGTACCAACAGCGATTGTTGGAGTCGCTCAGCCGCGCCCTTGGCCTGCACGGATCCGCAAGCCGGAACATCTGACCCCGGGGAAATTTAGATAATCGGCTCCAGCCCACCCCTCTTTCCCATCCCATTGTTTTTGCTGCCTCTGGGTCCTTTCCCAAGAGCTGCCTCTAGCAAGCGTGCCTTCCTGTGTGTTCTTCATCCTTCCTGTTGGGTTGGATGGTGCATTGTCTCTTTTGGTTTCTCTTTCTCCGAGATAAAATCAGATTCTTGAAGGCGAACAATTCAGAGATAATGCTTCTGTGTGAATAGGCACAAGTAGAATCACCTCTGTGAATCCATGATAGAGAATAAGAAGAAAATCAAGGAAACTTAAATTTACGGTAGAATTCAGTCTTACTATGATGTCCCGTTATATTGCTTGGGGCCGTTTGACTTTATCCTAGCTCAGTCCATCTGCATGAATGTTCCCTATCTTAGTGAAAGCTGTGGAAATATCCCAATAAAAAGAAAAATAGTTATTTTTTTATGAATTATTTTGAGGGCCCCTGTATTTCTGTGTTGCAAATGGCATGATATTGGTAAGAATTCAGGGATGCCTGGTGTTTGGCGTATCTCAGGGACCCTGGTCATCTTAACTAAATCTGCAGTGACAGCTTGGAAGATGAGCCAAGCCTGAGTTTGAATGCTGGGTCTGTGGCTACCTGGATGTCACCCTGCTTATGGGTGACTGGAGCAGGCTGCTTAACTTTTCTAAACCATACTCTTCTCATCCTCAAAATAGGGCTAATAATGGTACCTGCCTCAGGCATTTTGGGATGATTAAAATGAGCTAATGCATATACAGTGTTTAGACCACTGCCTTGAAGTTTGTCTTTTCCTTCTCTCTCCCCCTTTTTAAAAAAAAAAAAAAAGGGCAGGGGGAGAAAAGTCAGTTTACTGGCTCTGTTGAGCACACTGCCCCAAGTAATCAAACAGTGTCCTGTCTGGTCCCACCCGACAAGCACATGATGACAAATTCAGCATTTCTGGGGATACCATTTCACCTTGGATATAAACCAAGCTTCTAAGTTACACTTTATATGACAATGTGTCCCCATAATTTTTATCTCCGGGACTTCTTGAATTGCAGCATAGTATGTTTCTTCTAGTGCAACTCGAAATTAAATAAATAAATGGTTAAGTTGCGGACTGTAGCTAATAATGATTTGTACCATGGCTGAGGATTACATAGCTGTTACATTTAATGATGACAGTTGCCTTCTAAATACTTACCTTGAATCAGATCGCTCGAATGTTTGCATATACTTTTGTTTCTCAACTATAATGTGTGGGTGTGTGCACCCACACACGTACACACCTCTGTATGTGAGAGGGTTGAGGAAAGCTTGTGGTTTTGCACTCAGTTTGGTCTAGTTTGAACAGCTAATTGTTCTAGAGTTCATGATTCTATCTCATTAAAATTCTTACTTGAATTTCAAGGAAAAAGATTCCTTCCACACTAAGCCACTCACACAGGAAGAAGCCATTACAGAAGGCGTCACCCCCGTGCCTTTGTCCAACTGCCATCTTGTATGTAACGGCCCCTTTGCAGGGAGAGGGGCAGAGATCCAAGTTTGACCGAAGTGAGTAACTGTGGTAGATTTCTTGGCTAGTTAGACATCAAGATATATATATGCATATATACACTTATTATACATTATATATACACACACACACGTTATATATCTGCATAGATACATAACATACATATATACACACGTTTACTGGTGGATGCATAAAAAGACAAAAGGAAATATGTACTAATGAATCAAAAACATTTTTCAGTACCTTTGTATAAATTGAATGTATTTTGGTTTCTTTTTGAAAATTTAACTCTGAAGCTAGTCTCCATCATTTTGGCTTTGAAATGCCCTAAATTATTTTTTGTGGGTGGGTAGACCCCACTTTACCACACATGGGCAGCTATCCAGCTAGGGTCCTGAAATAGATGTAATTGGGTTGTATTTCATAAATCAGTAGATGAGCAATCTCCTCCCCTGCACTGGCCCCTTTTAGAGATAAATCAGGATTAGAATAGTGGAGAGTTTGGAAAAGAATCTGATGTTTATAAGATTCTAAGAATCACATAGTTAACTCTTCTCAGTCTTTGTCAAGATGGCATCCAAAGTGAGGCTCACATTTGTAATTCTTAAAGTGCAGTTGGTCCATTTATGATCTGCTGCCACATGTCTTACATACTCGTTCCTGAAGGGACAGGCAAATTATGTTAATGTCTGGGTAAGATTTTTATCCAGCAAAAACAAAAAATGAAGAGATCTAAGAATTGGGGGTTTTACTTCGAATGTAGGCAGCCAAGCCTGTATGAGTTTCAGACTATCCATACAGGTTGGGTAGTTTAGACCTTGGCTCTGCTCCTTACCACCTTTCTGATGTTGGACAAATTCCTGAGCCTTTCTTTAGTTTGCTCATCTGTAACATGGATGATAGAAGGATTAAGGGAGATGAGTTGTGTGAAGCACCTCGAATGTGCTGGGCAGGGAGTGAATGTCCCAGATATGCTAATTGTCATTGTTGATTTATGGCTAAAAATGAAGTGTGTCATGGAAACATTTAGGGAGGTTGACCACCCCCAGCTTATGTAGAAGATTTTACTGCACTTTGTGCCCTTGAGAAATGTATTTTGGTTTGATACTACCTCTCATGTGATGCTTTGGGTACCTCTCCTGTCCTTTGCCCACAGAAGTTACTGCTTAGCCTGACAACCACTGCTCAGGAAACTGAAGCTCAGATGACTGGGAAGGTTAGGAATTGTGTGGAAATGTAATTATATTTTCATGGGCCTTTTTCGTATATACCTCTCTTCCGTTTATGGCTGTGAACGCGTAAACCAACTCCTAAGGACGGTCTCCAGGTTGTGACTCTTTCTGGTGTTCCTTTGGGGAAGTACACTGTAGGATAACAATTTCCTGGTCAGGCATCTCCTTTATTCAACATCGTGTGCTAGTTTTGTTCATGCTGTTTTCACTGTTCTAGTGATAATGCATTGGATTGTATACATTTACACAGACACACACCCTTTGAGATGCTCAGAGCAGTGGTGGGGGAGGGGGTATATGTTCCAGGTCCGAGAGAGCACACCCTCGGAATAGTTCTGTCAGGGTCCCTGCAGTTGTTGGGGGCGGCCTGTGCTTTTCAAGCTGCTGACTGCAAATCACAAGGTTAAAAACAGGACTAGTACCATGACACCGTAGTTCTGCTTAGAGGTCCTTATGGGAAAATCATCACTCTCGTCTTAAGCCTTGGAGGTATCATGGAGTTGAATGCAGAATTCTTATGAACATTCAGGATGGCCTCCCAGTTTTGCCCTGACCCCAAACCCAGGTCTGGAGGTGACTCACCTCTGCTGTCAGTCATTGTCCCCATGTTCTGTTTCCTGTGGGTGACCTTTGAGGCCCCCTTGTGCACTTGGGGTGGGGGCGGCAGTACGGTGATGTCTGTGGGGGACTCCTCAGGTCTCCTCGTGGCCCCCAGACAGGGCAGGGGGGAGTATGAGCTAAGGAGCTCAGTGCAGTGGACGAGTGAGACTGGCCCCCCCAGATGAGTGCTGCTTCGCGCCAAGTTACTTCGCAGACTTCATTGGCTTTTGCAGTCCCGCCCTGGGGTCACTGCCTGTGAGACCGTTTTATTCAGGATTATGGGGTTAACATTCCCCACACCCAGCATATACATAAATGGACTCTCGGGTGTAACTTCTTTGTAAGTTGAATAGCCTCACAACAGATCAACTTTTTTAAGGATTTTTTATTTATTACTTTATAGAGAGCGAGCGAGCGAGCGAGGGCAAGTGTGTGCAAGTGGGGCAGGAGGGGGAGGGGTGGAGAGAGAGACTCTGAAACAGATTCTGGGCTGACTGGCGGAGCCTGACCCGGGGCTCCATCTCATGACGGCAGGATCATGACCTGAGAATCAGATGTTTAACCGACAGAACCACCCAGGTGCCCCACAGATCAGCTTTTTAAAAACAAACCAAAAAAGGCGGCAGCATAGTCTTCTTTGGTCTTCCATCTTGGTCCCTAACATGACGTTTCATTTTCATGTATTTTTTTAAAGGGATAATTAATTTTATAATCGTCGATTCTGTTTTTAAAGCTCTTTCATCTGTTTTTGCCCTCAGAGGATAGAACAGGGTTTCTCAAACCCTATGTGCAAACTCTTGGCAACACAAGAAAAGGGGATTGACTGGACAGCCAATTGATGGAACCACCGAGTTTCTGAAAATAGCTGTTTGCTTGTCAGTTGGCTGGGATTGACAGGGACCCCACTTCTCCCATTTCTCAATGCTCCATTTAAAATATTCCCTAAATATAGAAGCTTCATAACTTCCAGTCATAGCTTGCCCAAGATTTCCACGTCAACTGACCTTTGAGGTGTGTAACCGTTTATGAAATGGGGGGTGCAGGTGGTCACAGCCCCATGTTCCAGATGAGGAACCTGGTCCAGGGAGGGCTCAGAGGCCAAAGTCTTCCCGCTGGTTAGTCCCTGAACCAGTTCAGCACCCAGCAGTCTGTCCCCCAGGCCTCTGAGGGTTCTTTCCCTGGTGCTTCAGAGCTACACCCGTAACATAAACTGTACTTCCCTCTTCTCTGAGCTGTGGGTGCAGGGCAGACAGTGCCACACGTGTGGGGGTCAAGGCCAGGACCATGGCAGCCCGGAGAGGCATGCGGGCGCAGAATTGAAGCTGTTACCACCTCAACGTTGGGCAGCCCTGCCCGCAGGGCCTTGCTGGGCATATCCCAGTCCCCAGGGGTTTTACAGGTGAGGTGGCTAGGCCTCTGCCTTTCATGCTTCGTATGTGCACTTGTTTACCTTGTATGTTGAGTCATCAGTAAGGACTTAAACTTTGGTACCTACTATGCTAGTTCCATCTTCAGTGGTTTGATTGTTCAAGATCTGGTGTGATATTGAAGGGGGTATTGGATTTTTCTCCTGGGTTTTTTTTGTTTTTTTTTTTTTTTAAGATTTTTTACTTATTTGAGTGGGTGAGAGCAAGCCAGCATGAGTTGGGGATGCGGGAGAAGAGCAGAGGAGAGGGAGAAGCAGACTCTCTGCTCAGCAGGGAGCATGATGCAGGGCTCGATCCCAGGACCCCGAGATCATGACCTGAGCCGAAGGCAGCCACTTAGTTGAGCCACCCAGGCGCTCCTCTCTGTGATTTTTATCTGAAGTACATTCACACACACTGTCTCCTGCGTTCCTAGGCCTTCTGGCTTCAATGCCAGCCCCTGTACACTCCCAGTTACAGCCCTATACAGCACGGCTCCTTGTTCTGGGAATGTTTTTGGCCCAGAGCTTCAGTTCCTTCCTGATTGATAACTGCATAGCTTCTGCTCTTGTCTTTAAACACAACTCAGGCAGGCGGGGAGCTCAGCCTTCTTCTCAGCTTCTCAGGATTTTCCTGGCAGCCACATAGTGAACTGTCACACTCTCTGCTCTTCCCATTAATTAGGAAATAGTCTGGTGCGTGTTGCTTGGCTTGCAGACCTCTCTTAAATAAAAAACCCTGGAAGGTGGAAGGGCAACCAGCTGAAGGATAAAAACTTGGTAACTTTCTTCAAATAAGTGATTGAGCTGTCCCATTCCCCGTGTAGAGTGATTAGCCCCTAAGAAATGACACAATTGTAGAAACACATGTAAGAGTTGGAGTCACAGAGACTCTGGTTCAAATCTCTGCTTAACCACTTTGTCGTTATAGAAGGTTCTAGTTACAGAAGCTCCCTGGCGCTTTAAGGGAGTGGGAGTTGAAAAATCAACAGCAGATCACCAGAACATACTCTACAGAGTTGCCCAAAGGTGGCATGAACACCTTACGAAGCAGAGGGGAGGGAAGTAGAACTGGACAGTGGTTCTCAACTGAGCCCATCCACACCACCCCCCCCCCACACACAGATGTGTGTACATTTGACAGTGTTTGTTTGCAGACACCATCTGGTTACCACAGCTGGGGGCAGGGATTGACTGCTACTACACATTGTGGGTAAAAGCCAGAAGGTGTTTCTAAAAACTCTACAAAACATGAAATAGCCCCCCAGCAAAGAATTACCTAGCCCCAAATGCCAGCGGTGCTGAGATTGAGAAACCTTGGGTTAGGAGTAATGTTTATTAAATCTAATTGTCCCACTTAATATCTACCCAGCGACTACGCAAGATGAAGTTGTTTTCATCCCCATTTTACAGATGAGGAGATTAAGAACCTTGCCTTTGGTTATTCAGCTATTTCTAGATAGACCTGGCATTTTAGAATAGACATATATGTGTCCAGAGCCTGTGCCCTTTCTACTGGCCCCTGTAGTCAGGGCTCTGCTCTGCCAGGGATGGTCAGAATCAGGCAGGGTGAGCAACCGCTGGGGACAGATGGGTAGAGATACTAAGTCTGCGATGTTTGCACTTTGGAGGTTCCTCCTGAGTATCCCATTCCCTGATTCTGTTTTGAAATGGGATTTGTGTTTTTAGCCCCAGAATTAGAGTGGCAGGCAGATAGTCCTTGGCCACGACCAGTGAAATCCTTCTGCTTTGTCTGTGCACCTGTGAATCTTACTCCTATTCATGTCCCAACGCTGTCAGATCAGAGGGCTAGGGTTCCAAACAGGGGCAGCCAGAATGCATCCCCTGCCCCATCTCAGCCACCTTCTAGACCCAGGCACTTCTTTGACCAACATGCGTAAATGGGTCCAGCTCGTTCTCCTTTGGGAGCACAGTAGAGGTGCAAATGAGGGGGGAAGGGGGAAACCATTACATACTTGTAGAGATTGCAGCTTAATGTCAGGTTGCTGACCAGTGAAATTCTACCAGGTTCACAGGTAGAAATTCACAGGTAATTACAGTTTCCCTTGTGAACAAGGAAAATCAAGAGGTTTACTCAGTAGCTGTCAACCCTGTCCACAGATAAGAATAGCTGGAGAGCTTTTTTTAGGGCGTGGGTGGGGCAGAGGGAGAATCTTAAGCAGCCTTCCCCCTTCCAGTGCAGATCCTGACGTAGGGCTCGATCTCACAACCCTGAGATCATGACCTGAGCTGAAATCAAGGGTCGGACGCTTAACCAACTGCACCGCCCAGGCACCCCTCAGCCAGAGACCTTTTGAAGAACACCTGTTTGAGTCCTCTACCAGCAATGTTGTTATCTAGGAGAGGCCCAGATACCTGGCTTTTTTGGACTTCTCAAGAGAGTCTAATGTCCAGCCAGGCCTGGAGAGCCCCTGGTAAACTCCGTACTTCAGTCCTGCCCATCCTGCTCAGAAAGACCTGACTCAGATACCTGTTGACATTATTCTGTCTCCAGGAGACTAGGAGGGTAGGATGGGGAGGGGGGGACAGCTGGGCTCTGTGCCCCAGTGTGACCTGAGTAGCTTGTAGGGAGTGAAAGAGGGGACTTAATTCCCACCTGCCAGAACCTTAAACTGACTTAAATTTCTCCTCATCCTTCAGATTTCTTATTTTAAATGGTTTACTCTTAGCTACATGCTACATAATCATTTGGGTAATTTTTCACAAAGCTTGGAAGTTTTCCCCTGCAGACTATGTTTCTCACCAACATTGTTTATAGAAAGGAGGTGATTTTCGTTTTCAGTTTGCATTTTTGTTTGCACTTTCATTGCTATCTACAAATTCTGTACCCCAGAGGAGGAAGCTTTAAATACTTAATGAGCTTTGAGGGAAACTTTGTAGTAACAACCTAGTTAAATGGCTTGACGTCATGATAGATTATACGCTTTAAACTGTAGTCTCCGAACATTTTTGCGTAGTGAACCTTGTGAAGAATTTGGAAGAACTGTGTCTCACACATTTTTAAAAAAAAATATTTTTTGACACCTGTAATTTATCAGTAGCTCAATAAGTTATTAGTCCAGTAATTGCAAAAGATGTAACTTCTAGTGTATTGAGTATTTGAAAAATTTGGAGTTTTTCATTTGTAATTGCAGACATGGCTCATTTTATAGAAAATATCTGCCATAAAACTAACAAAATCATTCCTTATTGTTCAAAACAGTCAGCTCTATGAAGCTCATTCCCAGTCACTAAAAATCTGACTTCATTTTAAAAAGGTAAATAAGAAAAGTGGTTGGATGAATGAATGGTAGATAAGCAAGACTTTCCATTCCATGAGCCTGTATCACCCAGGCGGTGGTGAAATAATGTCTCTCTATGTTCTCTCCGCTCTCTTTGCTCCCTCTGGGGCTGTGCGTTTTTCAAAGCCCTCCCTTCATTCTGTGCTTTTATACCCAGTCAAGTGCATGCTCTTGAGCTCCAGGATGGGTGAAGAGTACACCTTTCTTTGGAAAGCAGGAATGGGGGAGAGGGGATTGTGATTTAGGTAAAAGCAGGTAGGAAAGGAAGTGCAGCAGAAGACAGACACTGTTGACAGATAGGTTTAGGGAAGAGAGCATATGGAAGGATGTAGAGAATCATTTCTTTAAAAACAACCCATGCCCAGGTTCCCGGAAAGTCTTTGTATATCTGCAGAGGTGTGCATACTCCAGTTTAAAGAGCTCCACTTCGAAAGATACGGGGGGTGGGGGTGGGGGTGAGGGGACGGTTAGTAGGAATAAAAATCATTCAGTTCCATGTCATTTCTCTTTCAAACTTATACTTATTTATTTATTAGACCATAAATGAGAGAAAGACATATGCAAGAATATGCACATGACAAATAAAGCCCAGGTTATGTTCCTTAGAAATTTGCAGGTTGCAAGCCCTGAACCTGGCAGGTGTAACCCTGAGGAGAGGTGGAGTTGAGGACACAGCACAGCAAACTAGGATTTTCTGATCGGAAGGAGGGGAGCCTGTTCATGGTTTTCCATTAAGACCCAGTATGAAGGGGCACCTGGGTGGCTCAGTTGGTTAAGCGACTGCCTTCGGCTCAGGTCATGATCCTGGAGTCCCGGGATCGAGTCCCGCATCGGGCTCCCTGCTTGGCGGGGAGTCTGCTTCTCCCTCTGACCATCCCCCCTCTCATGTGCTCTCTCTCTCTCTCATTCTAATAAATAAATAAAATCTTAAAAAAAAAAAAAAAAGACCCAGTATGAAGTTAGAGGCTCTATATGGTGATGATAAGGAGCACGGACTCTGGAGCCAGACTACCTGGGTTCACATTCTGGCTGCTACTTACCAACTCAGTGACCTTGGGCAAGTTTCTTAACCTGCAAACAACAGTTTCTGGCACATAATAGGTGAGCTACACATTAGCTTATTACTCTTCGCAGTCTTGAAGTTCTCAAGTTCTTTCCCAAACTATGGCTGGAGCTCTTCCCCCGGTAAACGTTTAGTCTATCGGCCAGAGATGTGATTGCGGCCAGAGGATGGCCGGTGCTGAAGGGAGACTAACCAGGGACGCCACAGCTCATGCCAGGGCCATTTTCCTGGAACCTTTATGAAAAGTCAGTGTCCTTGTGTAAACCTATAGAACCTCTAGTTCAGACTCGCCACTCACGGAAATTGCAAGAATGAGACCACATTGAGTTACGTGTAGTCTCTTGTTGCCCTCTTGAGTATGGTGTTCCATGGGTTAGCCAGGCAGGGAGAGGGACTGGTAGTTTCAGATGCCCCGAGATGCATGAGGAGGAGCTTTTAGCAGTAACACATGCAAATGAAGTCAAACATTGCACTTCCAGTTACTTAGGCTCCCACTTAGGTTCCCTTTTCCCCAATATCCCATTCATTCCTTGACCCTGCTCTGGCTACTAAAGGCGTATATTGTGAATTTCTTCAGGTTATGTAGGTCTGTTCTTTGGTAGCTAAGTTTGGAGAGAATCCAGAAGTATCCTCACTTTATTTTTTTTTTCATTTATGCATATAATCTATTTAAATTGCTTGCAAAAAATTTTGATTTTAAAACTTCTCCAGAGAAGAAATGAGATACTTGAGAAAATTATTCTGAAATCTTGAGAAATTAAAAACAGTTGTAGGATAAATCAGAAGCACAACATTTTAAGGAACCATCTGTGTCATTGGCGTGGCCGGGCAGCTTTGCAGCAGGTGTAACGGGTCACGGCAGTGCCATGCGGTGCCCCAGACCCTGTGGGGGGTGACGGCCTGTGGCCTCTTCCTTCCCCCGAAGACAAAGACGACTGTAGGGGCCCGTCTGTTCTCCTGGGTCTGTGTCACTAAGCTTGTCTGGACTGAAGGAGAAGACTTCTCTTCGCAAACCGGAACGTAGAGCAGACGCACATCAGAGTGCCGCACAGTACGGGTGACGACACGCTGCACCCCGCAGGCAGCCCACTGCCCTAGATGGGACAGCAGCCTGGCCACACCACCCGCCTTCCGTGGCCACCGCTTCCGCTGTCTCTTGCGTGTGTTCTGTGTCACCGTGAGGTCCGTGCCGTTGCTGTCTGTGTTGCCACTTCGTTCACAGTAACACCGGCTCCCAAGTGTTCCTGGTGGGCACTGTGGAAGGACTCGGCGTCCATGACCTTGCCTGTTCCCTCATTAACATGGTGACCCGGAGAGTCCAGGGGCAGAATGCTTCCAAAGGGCGCTGAGCCTTCTGCTCACCTGCGCGGTCCAGCCCCTTGTGCTGCCTCATCCCGACAGCTTGGCCCCCCCCCCCCCCTCAGCTCTTTCTCCTCTGGCGTCTTCCCCTCCGGTCACTTCTCCTTCCAGCGCTCAGCCGACCTCTCTGAAATGCAGCCCCTGCCAGTCATCCCCCGCATACCTTCTCTTCCTTCCCCTGCCACGCTCTCTCCTACGCAGTCTCAGCCCATGCCTCTGCCTGCACACCCTTCCCCAGCTGCCCCCATCTGTCCCCCTGGTGAACTCCTCCTTCGGGACCCTGCTGGAGATCAAGTCCTTTCTGAAGCTGTGCCTGCCCTTGACCCTTGGCAGACTGAGTCTCTCCCCCAGTGGTGTTCCCGCAGCGTCTGTCTGTCTGTGCCTGTGGTATGGGGCGGCAGCTGGGTCGTGTGGTGCTGGCCTCGTCTCCCGCCCACACCCCCAGAGATGCGGATGGTCCAGATCGAGGTGTGCCTCGAGCCAGAGATACCTGCCGATTTCATAGACTTAGTGAAAAGAATGTAAAATACTTCAGTAAGACTCTTTATGTTGGTTACACGTTGGAATGATATTTTGGATGTATTGGGACAACTACAGTACATTATGAGACTTCATTGTTCCTGCTTTTTACTTTAACTGTGACCATTAGAATTTTTAAGTTCTAGATGTGGCTCACGTTATATTTCTGTTGAGCAGGGCTGGTTAGTTTCTCTCCATAGGGAACAAGGGCACCTTGTCTCTGGAACCCTCAGGATGTCCCATTCTGTGTGTCTGGTCCCCAGAGTTCTTTCCCAGAGTTTCCACCCCTAGAGTTGATTGGACCTGAAATTCAGATCATCAAGTACTCCTACTGCAGTAAGCCGTGATTTCTGTGGCCCTCCTTTGACCCGGGCCCTGGAGTCTGCTTACATTTGGAGCAGGGAGAGGACTGAATGTTCTTGAGTCACCTCCACCCACTGAGGAAAGAGGGGACACTCTGCACCTCTCATCCGCTCCTGTGATGACCGGCTACCTGCAGCAGCTGGGAGTCCCTTTGTGCCCCGCACACAAGTGCCTTCTGACAGCTGTTGGGGGTGGGCGGGTCCTGCGCCTGGATGAAAGCCCGTCGGCTCCTGCCTTAGTCTTCCTTCGCCAGCGCCGTGCTCCTTTGCTCTGTTGACCCCTTCCGCTTTGCATTCTGAATTTTGAGCAAAGTGTCCTTTAAAAGAGATAATCTTCACGATCACACATTCCTCCAGCATGATTAAGTTCTGCCTGCCGTCCCGGTGTGATGTTACAGGAGCCTATAAAGGTCCTGTGGGTTTGCTCTGACATCTTGTTGACATGGAAGTCTTGTTTGTTGTTGTAAATAAGAGCCAGTGTCTCCAGGACACACCTTGCTCTGTTTTCGTGAATGGGAGGTCTTGTCCCTTAACCCAGAAAACTAAATGGCGGAGGGGAGGACAGTGTGAAAGTTGTATGTGTTTTTATGAAAAAGTATCGGGAGTTTTGCTTGGTTCTATGTTCTGGGGCCTACCCAGTGAGTTTTGGCAAGAGCACGTGTGTTCAGAGAGCATTTCATGGTGGCACCTTTTGATTTTTAGTAGAATGCCCCTCGACTGTTTGATGAAGGTAAATTCGGTAACCTGTTTTGAAACCATTCATCTGGAAAGCCAGAGGCAGCAGGTGGTGAAACGTTGGATTTCGCAGTGCGTGGGGTGGGTGGAGGCCCGACTCACTCTCCCTGTGTGAGCCCCAGCCGTTCTGCCCGCGTGGCAGAGGCTGATGTGTGGGACAAGTGCAAGGAGAAACAAGCCCGTCGTCCGTCCTTTTGTGTGTGACGACAAAGCCGGCGTCATGCTTTGTTGAGGAATGAGATAGCACCTACCACGAAATGCAAATCGACATGCAGGTGACTCTCCAGACACGAAACTGTTGAGTTCGGATATTTATAACATTTTGTCTAAAAGCTTCTGTAAAAGGTTCTCAAGCCATTCATTATTTAGATCATTCAGAGCACATACTTCCCAAGTCACTCTAAAAATAGAACCCGTTTCCCCCATCGGCTGAGTCCCCGTGCGGGAGTGCGGGCCACGTGCTTTGGAAGGAAGCGGCAGACGGGGACGTTGCGTTTAATGGTTCAGGGGAAGAGCAGAGGGTTTTTTTCTGGCTCGGTGTTAGAGTTGTGATGTGTACCTTAGCTTGTAATAGCCAGAAATCTAGTCGTGCTGTATATCTTTACTCCTAAATTCTTATTCTGTAGCTTATGTTCTGATTCCTCTCTCTCGTCTTTTCCATTTGTCTTGAGAAGTTCTAAATATAATCTTCTTGGGAGTCACTACTTATTAATTTCTAGGATAAAACCCCAGGCAGTTGGTAGTACTGGATGGTTTCCGCTTAATGTAGTTCGAGAGGCTTTTAAACTTTTGATCATGATGCAAAGAAAAGAAATTTAGATCATAACTTAGTACACATTCTCTCATGTATGTAACAGAAACGATTTTCTTGAATCACTACGTTCATGTGAGGCACTAATATTTTCTGTCTCATTCTACTGAACTTTTAAAACATGCTTCTTGTGAGCAGCCAGTGGGATTGCAACTCCTCTTTAAAACTCAACTGCCCTGGGATGCCAGGGCAGCTCAGTCTGTTAAGCGTCAGACTCTGGGTTTCGGCTCAAGTCATGATCTCAGGGTCATGAGATCGAGCCCCGCCTCGGGCTCAACGCTCAGCAGAGTCTGCTTGAGATTCTCTCTCTCCCTCTGCGCCTTCCCATACTCTCTCTCTCTCTCTCTCTGGTGAAAAAATATATCTGTAAAAAAGAAATCACTGCCCAGCCGTACCTGCGTGCACCCCTCGCTTGCTTCTGGTTGGATGTGACGCGCAGGGTCCGAGCCCTGTTCTCACCATGACCTCTGTGGTACTCCTCACACATCAGTCCTTCGAGGACAGTTCTAACCTAAAGACCAAAAGTCTCTGTTGTTTCTTAAAATAGATGTGTTCCTTGAGAAATCGAGTCTCATTTATTTTGTGAGGGCACCGGCGCCTGGTGTCCACTTGACCACCGGCAGCTGAGGCTGGTGCGCACACAGGGCAGCTTGCGAGGTGCCCGAGGGCCGTCCTAGGGTTTCACCAGAGCTGTTTTCCTTGTCCTCAGGCTTCAGGTTCCAGTGGCACTCACACTGGTGGCAGCTTACCTCTCCATGACGATGGCACACACTTGCCCCTTTCCTTCTTATTTAAATGGGAACAGTTATTTTTAAAGGGGGGGGGCAGTCTTCAAGAGGGTTAATCATCACTTAGAGGGCAGGCTCTAAGACAGCGTCTGGTATAGTTCCTTCACATTTCCAGTAATGGAATATAGATTTCTGCTTCACCTTATCTGACACATTTCAGGGGCTCCATTTTGCCTTGCCATTACGTTGGAAAATAATTTGGTGGCTTGTCAGAAGGGAATATTTATAACTGTGTTACTAACCAGCACATTTTCAGCCTCCAGAATAGTACAACAGGTAACTGAGGTTGGGATTGACAGCAGTTACCACTTAAAAATAAGCACAAGAAATGCCAGTGTTCACCGTATGAGCTGAAACCGGTTTGGTTTTGTAGGCTCTCATGGGTAATGTGCTTGATGGAAATAACGGCGTAATAGAAATTACAAAAATTGATTAATGTGTTTTCATAACATCAGTGTAAGATATCATCCTGTGACAGCAGCGACATCAGGAAGTTGTGGTGGCCTCAGACATTGTGCGGGGCCCCAGGGGTGGGGATCCTACCACCGCAGCCTACCCAGGTGTCCTTGAGATGCCCCTGCTTCTCATCTTGGCATAAAGACTACTAGTAGGCTCTCTGACCCCCTACTAGCAATCTTCTGGGGAACTGAAGATGTGTTTCAAAATTGGTATGTTGTCAGTACGCCTGGGTGGCTCAGTCGGTTAAGCGTCTGCCTTTGGCTCAGGTTATGATCTCGGGGTCCTGGGATCGAGCCCCGCAGCAGGCTCCCTGCTCCGCGGGGAGCCTGCTTCTCCCTCTCCCTCTGCTGCTCCCCCTGCTTGTGCTCTCTCTTTTTCTCTCCGACAAATAAATAAAATAGATTTGTTTAAATTGGTATGTTGTCATTAACCTAAATGCTTTACATTTCCTGAAGTTTCTATAGTTCTGGCAACAGTGGGATGGTTTGAAAACCTAGATCTCACCACACGTTCCATTTGGTGAAACGTTCATGTAAGCCAATTACCTTTGACCCTGTGCTGTTCCGTACTTGATCGCTATCCCTGTCTTTTTTAAAACCTGATCTTATTACAGTCACCCTTGATGCAAGCCAGAGAGAGCCTTTGTTTGCTTTATGGGTGAGGTTGCTTCATCTTTGACTGTTTTAGAAACGGTGTGTTCATTTGAGTGAGAAAACCTACTAATGTCCAAGTGAAGCTGCTGACCAAGCACCCCAGGGATTCAGTTACCTGCTCCGTTTGAGGAAAATGGCAACAGGAGATACCCCACAAGGGCATTTTCATAGGGCCCCACCAAGTCTCGTCACACTGCTAACATCAGAATCTCTTCCCATCCACACTGTATGGAGCCGGTGTCCCAGGGAGAAGCCCAGAGCTGGTGCACAAGCCATGCTTTCCTGCCAGTTACTGAGCTGTAGGGCGGAGTACTCGTTTACAGCCCGGACTCTGGAACCAGCCCGCCCAAATAGGAACCTTCAAGAGGTCACACACCTCTCTGGCCTCTAGGTTCCCCATCTGTGAAATGGGCTTCATAATAGTGCCCACCTCCTACAGTTGCTGTGAGCATCAGGTGTGGCCTGATAGGGTTCACTCCTTTAGCCCTTAGTGGCAGGTGCCTGGGCCAAGCTGCAGGCCCTGGACCGGTCTAGAACTCTCACAACCTCTCCCCAGCAAAACAACTTGGGCATGTAGGTGTTTTGTGAATTTTTATTAAGATGCACTTAGGTTGACAATTGAGGAGTAGCATTTCAGAGGTGGGAGGGCATGGAACTCCTTCAGGTAAGCCCATCTGATTTTTGCTTGTGTGTCCTTTCCTTCTTTGCTAGCAGGAGGGGCCGGGGACAAGTGGCGATACCACCACTTACATTAGGTAGACGTCCAACAGTAGTCAACACACTTCTGGTTCTTGATAGTAGAGTTAACTACCAGTCCCACTAGCTTTATCATTAAATCAGTCAAATGGAGAGCAGGAAATCCCCCATCTCTTTTGGCTGGCAAGGATGTCTGCCTTCCTGCTTTTGTTCAGATCCACAGCATTATTTGGCACCTGTAGCTTTGTGCTGGAGGAGGGTATCTCCATGGTGAGTTGAAGCAGATGTAGCCACGAAAATAGAAGAAAGGAGATGCCCGTCAAGAGGATTGAGGCTAGTCTCATGCTTCGAGTGTACCCGACCGGTGCTAACTGATTTTTCACTATGCTTCGTGCATCACTTAAGAGGAGCCAGGTAGCTTTCTAAGTTAATCAGATCTTTTTTAACTACCTATAAGGCAATGCTGAGCTTGCAGCAAATCATTTCAGTGAATCTCATTCGTATTTACCAGGTGCTGCTTTTTAAATGCAAGAAGAGAGGTTTTTCAAGTACATTTAAAAAGTAGTGTGTGTAAATTAGAGTGCCTCGTTAAACCAGGGAAGAGTGAAAATAAGAGCACAGGATTTGGGGTTAGGAGGTCTGGGTTCTCTCTTGGGCTGTTCCTCAAGCTAGCTATGGGACAGGTCGGATTACCCCTAAAGAACTTCCGAGCTTTTAGGCATTTGAGTGTGGTAGAAGCAACTACATGTTTTTATATAAGGGTAACAGACTTACACCCTGGGGTCACCTTAATGTCAGAAGCTGTGACACAAGCAGCCCTGCAGCAGGACATAAGAGGCAGCAAACCTGTCGGACGCCCTGTGGTCCAGGCTGGTGACCGCAGAACCTGAGTTATGACTTCCCAGGTGGCTCCCAGAGTCCGAAAGGGGGCTTGTGAGCTCCTCCAGATGTATCTTATCTAGGTCTCTCAAGTCAGAAAGATGTATGCTGTGTGGTAGGGGACAGAGTACAGGAAGAAGTATGATGTGTCCAGAAATTAACCAGCAAACTAATCCATGAACTTGGATTCCAAAGTATTGTACTTACACGATTGAAAGCTTGAGGCCCTTTTTTTTTTTTTTTTTTTTTTTTGGAGAAGTAATTTCTAAGATTTATTAATCACTAGATTATTACACTTTCCTTGGACTCTCAGCTTTCAGGAAGCTCTTTACAGCACTTAATAAATATTAGAGTGTTCCCAACATTTCATTACTGTCTTCTCTGTAAATTGGACCACCTGTGACCCCAAACCCTCTGTGATCCTGAGTGTCCCTTTCCTTACTGATCGCATGCTCCCCAATTCGAAGAGTTGATCTGTTTCCTTTCGAGTGGGTAGCAGATGCCTTGCAGGGGTTCAGGCAGCTAAAGATCTGGTGTACAAGCCTCAGGCTCACGGGTCTCCCAGGCACTGGCTGTCTGCCAGGCATCGGGGCCTCTGCCTTCTACCCATGCCCGCTGCACTCCAGTGCCAGGACCTGACCATGGTCTCTATTTGTTAAGAAACTTTTTTTTTTTAATTGAAGTACAGTTGACATACAATGTTACCTTGGTTTCAGGTGTGCGACATAGTGATTGCACAAGTCTGTACATCTTGCTGTGCTCACAAGTGTAACTGTCACCTGTCACCACACATCACTATTAGAGTACCCTGGACTTCATGCTCTATCATCCCTGACTTATCACAGAAACACTGTATTAAAGAAACATACTAAACATTTTTAAGAATGCTGACACTCAGTGCAGTGATAGGGGCATTAACCTCTCTGCTCTCTTCTCAACAGACACGGGACGACTTCCTGGGACAGGTGGACATACCCCTCAGTCATCTCCCGGTAAGGACTGTTACCTGTTTTATGGGGCATGCTGTGAGCAGTGCTTTCTAATTGTTTCCAGTTGGGTGTATTTCAGTGCTTATTTCCTCAAGGCAGTGGAGCAGGCTGAAATGAAGAGCATGTGCTCTGGCCCTGGCCCTTTCTAGAAAGTGGTCCCTTCAGGGGGACGGGAGAGGGCTTAATTGTAAAACTCAGGTGTATCTGAATCATCCACATATGCTTGTGTGCATCATGAGCCTCTTTCTCTTCTGGTCTTCCTTTTGTCACATCATGTAAAACAGCTCATTTCTCTGCCAAAACCACCTTCTTGTCACTGGAATGTCTTTACTTTCAAAAATTCATCCTTTGGGTCGGATCAGACATTTGTTCCCTTAGTCTAGAATGACACGGGTGTTTCTCTTGGGCTGCATCCATATAAGCTAGTGCTTCCCAGATTTGGGTGTATGGCTTTTCTCAGGCAGCATGGAGACAAAAGATGCTGTCTGTTCTGAGTGAACTTGTCAACTGGAAACACCCACTGCAGCTTTAGAAATTATACTGAGTTTGGTACATGTGGTGTTGCTACCATTCCTCTCTGCTCAGATCAGTAGCAGAGCCATTGGGACTTTTGACCAACAACCGCGGCTAAAAGTGTCTTCTGCCCGCTCCAGAGGCACCGTAGGTAGAGCGGGACTTGGTGAAAGGCGGATCAGCTTGTGGTTCAGCTTCGGTTTTTCAGATTGTCGCATCCCCTCTCCTGGCCCTTCTCCCTCTGGGCATCACAGAGTGACTCAGGTAGCACCAAAGAGAGGAGAAGTCCAATGTTTCTGCCTTTCAAGGGCCTTTTGTTAATATTTTTAATGCTTTGTGTGAGCAAATAGCATAAACAGTCTATAAACTAAAATGACTTAGACCACCTAGGGGGAGTCTGCCACTGTGTTGAAGTCATGGCTCTTACGTTTGTTAAATAAATACCAAGAAAAGACTGTGTCTTACCCAGGAAGCTCTGAAGATGTGTTGTGAGGGCATGAGATGGCAAGCAACTTATTCTTATTTACTCAGGGGAGCTATTAAGGAAGAAAAGTTTCAAGCACATTCCCTTCCAAAAAATGGGAAGCGCAACTGACACCGTTAAAATATTTTTGTTTCTGTATAAAAACCTAGAGCTTCAAGGTACTTGCAGAGGGTGCCTGTGTGTACATGAGACCGACTCCATAAGCCATCAGAAACCCAGTTATCCTTTTAGAGCCGTGTTGAGAGGACATGGAAGTCTCAGTGTTGACGAGGAGACTGTCCACGTCTTTCTACATCAGTTGGGTCTTCTGTGTCTGCTCTTCAGGTTGAAGCTGTAATCTTGCATTTTGAGGCGGTGTGGGTTGGCCAGTTCTTTTGTGGATATCCTTCACCACCCTCTTCCCTAACATAAAAACTGACTCTTGGTCAAGGCAAATTATGTACTAATAGTCTCTGAGAGGTGTAAGTGGAATCTCTTAAGCAACCTGCTCCGACAGTCCCTGGTTTGAGTGATTGAGGGCAAATTGGTTTTGAAAGGTTGGGTGGGACTCCCAGAGAACAGAACAGCGTTCCTCTTCAGAGACCAAATCAGCAGAGGGAATAGTTTAGCTTCGGGTGGAGGCAAGAGTGAGCTTTCAAAGGAAGAAGTGGTGCCAGGACTGGAGCCTGGAATCAAAACCAGCCAACAAAAGAAAGGAGCCAGTGAATGCCTGGAGGGAACTGAGAACCTCTCTGTGACCTGAGCTGGGTGCTTGAGGGAGCCGCCCTGTTTTGCATCTGCACAGCCCCGAGCTTACACTGGAGTGCAGTGATCTCCATACTTAACGATGGACTAGCTTTGTGGGGCCAACTGCAGTCCGGGAAATGGACCACAGAGGAAGCAGAAGGAAAGGAACGAGGGTGCATTCATCACCTTTCAAGTGGTGGTAAGACCCAACTAGCATATTCTGAATGGATGCAGCTTTTGGGCTCAGGATTTGAGGTGCTGTCATGTGTACGGTTGATCGTACATGAAGGGTGCTCATGGGAAAATTACACAGTGTCCTTATATTTTGAAGAACCCAAGTGTGGGTGTGAGAAATGGATGTCAGCGTTTGAATGTATTTTGCGGAGTCAATAATAGTCGCTCTGTTCTTGAGAGCTACGTGACCATTGTCGAGGAAGGTTTTATGTGGCCTAGAGAGTCAATATTTGTCAACATCATCAAATTTTAGATAAAAGAAATTAGGGAAATTGTCTCCTTAGCAATGAGAGAAGGTAGGGAGAGCAGTAATGTGGTAAATTTGCCATTGCCGACCTAGGTGAGCCTTTTCAGGCTTGAGTATCTGACGGCGGGGGTGATTAATTTTTATGCAGCCTCATTATCTGATAGAGCATGGCCAATGGACATGATTCTGGTCTCCGAGGAGGAATCCAGGCAAGCAGCTTCCTCCCTCATGCAGCCTGGCATCGTCGCTCATTACTGTAGCCACATGGGGTAGCTGAGCATTTGAAATGGGGCCCATATGACTGAGGACCCGAATTTATCATTTTATTTCATGTTAATTAATGAAAATTAAAATTTTTGAAAAAGCCTCATGTGGCAGATGGCACCATATTGGATGGTACATGTGAGGGTGAGACCAAGTTGGCTTAGGTAAAAAAATGTGTGATTCTGGATTCCCTTTTCCTCAGATAATAATTCTAGCTATTAGAGGGATTCCCAAACCCCCATCAGCTTTACTTAGTGATTTTTTCATTTGTTTTTTTCCCCCCTTGCCTGAGGCTGTTTCTGTTTAGTTCTACAGGTCTGATATACCAAGAACATTTAATTTAGGTAGTAATAAAAAGCCCAGATGTTTGAAATCATAGAAATTAAAAAGAAGTATTTTTTTTTTATTTTTTGAAATCTGTATTAGCAAAATACCTAATTGCGTTTGCCTCCATGTTGCAGTCTATAGCCAGATAGATACATATCCACTTACTTATTTTTAAGGCATTTTAAACCAAGAATGAGGCTTTATCTTATTGCCACAAGATACCACAAACTTTTATTCCTTTAAAAAAAGAAAAATCCTGTCTTGGTTCTGGTCTAAGAAGTTGCCTTAATCTGCATGAAGCCCTTTTCTAAATCGGGAGCTTTATGGAGAAGATCCAAGACAGCAGAACTAAACTCAGTGTAATCTCGTGATTGTTAAGAAATTATTTTTCATAATTTAAATCCTATTTTGTGTTTTGTGTATGTTTGAAAACTAAGTATTTTAGACCTAGTAATTGCTGCTTGCAAAGAACCTTCTTCCCTTGCTGAAATTCTGGAGGCATATTGGCTCCATTGCCAGGGGATATTGGTGTTTGCCACGTAAAACCTTGCTTTTAAGATCTTAGGAGTGGCTTGCCTAAGCTGTTACTTGGCAGCTATAAATTGCCCCCCAGGAAGACTGGAGGGTCAGAGCGACCCTTCCACTGGTGCACGATGCAAAGTCACATGCATCTTGGCATCTTGGACCTGGTGCACAAGGGTCCTCCCTGGCCCCCTGCCCAACGTTGAGTCCCTGGAGTACTTACGGGCCCTTCTGCGCCCTGTGGGTCGTTGCAAGGGGCTGAGTTGACGTTCTGCCAGGGTGACAAGTGAAGGAGGCACTCGGGAGAGGTAGAGCAGCAAGGTGTACCCCACGGGTCAGAGTCACCACCTCAGTGGCCAGAGGAGGCCAGTGTCAGCTCCGTCATTGTCCCCTAAACAGGAGAGAGTAAGGATGGGTCATGTGAAAGGAAATAATCTTCTTGTTCCCGTTCTGATGATGGATCCCTCCATGCTTTATACTCCTCAAATGCTTCCAGAGGGAAGCAAGTAATTTTAGCCTTGTGATTGACTTTCATCTTTCCTCAGCCCTCAGAATCCGTTCTCCCAGTTTTATTCTGGAAGAAAACATGGAAAGGAAACAGGACATGGGAGTTCAGAACAGGAGGGACCTCTCTTTCCTCTGCTCCCGTTCTAGATGAGCCACTCATCTTTCATACTTCTTGTCCGGTTTATTTATTTTTGAGGGCAGGAGCGAGAAAAAGGGGAGAGGGGGAACAGGGGAGAATAAATAAGGTTGGTGGTCCAACCTTTTATGTAGATCCGAGAATGAAGAAAACATCAGTACATATTCACGGAAGTCTCCAGAGGTCAGGCTTTAGGAGATCCAGAGGTCAGGCTTTAGGAGATCTCTCCAGAATTGTTGACTCGGACCTGGGAGATGAGCGAGTCACCTTGGTAATTAATAAGCTAGTCATCCTTTCTGGGCCTCTCTGTGTCACCCGTAAAAGGAGGGCGTGTGCAGAGATGACCCCCCCCACCGTGTCCACCCCACTCTGTCCACACCGCGGCTCGACGGCTCACTGAGCAGAGGCACAGATGACCAAGAGGACACGCGTGTCACCTGGGAGACTTGGGCAGCAGGGCTCGCGGGAGGCGTGCGGAGCAGGCGGGACTCTTAATTTAGGAAGATAGTCCTTCCCGCTACCAGCCTGACACCTGTACCACAGCCGAGACAGAGCTGCTCTTTCGTTGTTGTTGTTCCATTGCCGTGGGGCACCAGCCGTAAACGCAGCTTAACTCAGCTGCGATTGCTGATTTCTCGTAAACTACCATTTTTACATGTGTTTGTGAAATGCGGTGTGGTGGTGGTTAAAAAAGTTTATGACTTTTATGTTCAAGGTTTATGACTTGTCTTTACTAATTATTTAGAGGCAAACCAACGCCGAGACTTGGACTAACAACAGAGGGACATTTTCTGGCAGGCGTTTGCCTGTGGCACTTCTGTGGTTCTCCTTGACGCCTCCTTCCATTGTGTTTCCCCTGCTCTTTGAGCCCCCAGCCCGCCCACCCTATTCAGCTCCAAAATCTCTGTATCCACGGGAAACACACTGCGGTGGAGAGCGCTATTTTAAGAACATTGGTTTCTCCTGTTTTCGTCAAGTGCTACTCAAGGTGGTCAGGGTAGCTTCTGAATTTCAGTTTCCCTAGAGTGAAGCATTTTCAGGGTGGTGGGATTGTTCTGGGCACCTTAGTTGTACTTGAAGGTGACTCAGTTGATGAGCACCCCTTTTCTATGTATGGCTGATAGCAGGGTAACGGTTTCCTCTCCTATGTATAGAATTCAGTGTCCTAGAGCTTAGAGGGACTTCAGACACCATTTGTCTACTCCCTGCATTTTACCGATGAGGATACCTGGGCACAGACAGGGAGGTGGCTTGTCCAGTGATCAGTAGATTGGCGGCAGTGCTGGGCCAGACCCTGCGTCTCCAGCATTGATCTGTGTTGTAGTCAAGGGTCTGGTTCGGGGGTGGAAGGGGGCCTAGTCTAAGGCTTGGGTACTTTTGGTGGTTGCATCCAGGTTTGGAGTCTAGGGTCCCTGTAGGTCTGTCTGCGTCCATTTGCCCACAGAGCTGTTCATCTCACTATATGTGACAGTGATTATAGTTCTGCTGAAAGCAGCTCCCCCTTTTTAAGTTGAAAGTGCTGTGTATCCAAAAGTTTTTCTTGGGAACGTTCAGCGCCCCAGAACAGGAGGCAGCAATGTCCACTTTGGCCAGTAACGTGGTCAGCATCAGTCTGCGCAGTGGCTTTCTACCAGTGCTGTCCTGGGGGTCTCTCCTGGGCTTTTTCCCAGCAAACAGGGTCAAGTAGGACCCTGAATAATGCCAAGGAGAGTCCTGCCACTCTCTACGAGATCAACATCTTGTTCACATGCAAGAATGTCCATGGAGGTGAATGCCCTGCCTTTTATTGGAGAACATGGAGGTGACCGTACTCACAGGTGACATGAGAATGAGAATTAGCTGAAGGTGATAAAGGCCAGCGTGTGTGAGGTGTGCCAGGGACCCTTGCAAGGACTTCATCCATGCCCGCTCAGGTGATTGGCTTACCCCTCCCAACAACTCTGTGAGATCCTGTTACAGCCCCACTTGTTGGATGAGGACACCAGGGCACAGAGAGGTGAGGGGCTTGCCCTTGGCCACATGGCTCTGCCGGTAGCGAATCCAGGGCACAGGCCTGGAAGGCCTGCCTCTTGCTTCGCGTGGTGTTGGTCATGTAAACTTTGTAGTCGGGTGGACAGGTTCACTTGCAGAGGAGTCCCTCCGAGGTCTGTGCTTTCCTCTGCTCGCTGTCTCTTGCGCTCTCTGCTGATCCCAGACCCCTCATGCCTGCCAAGGATCCTGTAGTTTTGTTCATGCCGTTCTGCAGCTTGAACTGTCCTTCCTCCCAGCTGTCCACCTGTGTCCAAACTTGCCCGTTCATCTCAGTGTGGACCGCACATCCCCAAACCATTTTGATCCCCAAGTTGAGAATCGTCTCTGCCCTCCCCGCGCAGGTCCCACAGAATGTCATCTTTATTCCATCTTAGGTTCAAGTTTTGTTGCTACCATGGTCCTTGTTACACATCCTTGTTACTCTAAGGGAAGGCACCATGTTGTAGCCACACGTCTTTCACGTGGTAGCTGTTCTAAAACTTTAGTGGTTGAATAAATGAGAAAAGGAAGAAAGGCAGTAGTATTTTTTTTTAAAGATCTTATTTATTTATTTGAGAGAGAGAGAATGAGAGAGAGAGAACGCACATGAGATGGGGGGAGGGTCAGAGGGAGAAGCAGACTCCCCGCCGAGCAGGGAGCCCGATGCGGGACTCGATCCAGGGACCCCAGGACCACGACCCGAGCCGAAGGCAGTCGCCCAACCAACTGAGCCACCCAGGCGCCCCAGTAGTATTCTTGATTAATAAATTTTTCCATAATAAGTGTTACATGTTTGGAAACCTTTTCTCAGAAAATGTTTCCAAAATGTCTAACCTGATTGCCTTAAAGAGGACTGCCCAGAGAATATAATTGACTTCCTTCAGCAGTAGTGAATTTTCATGGCCTCAGTACTTTACTGTAGATCAGATGAATCAATCAGCTACTTGTACGAGTGCCTACTTTGTGCTAGGCAGTGTTTTGGGCACCAAGGATTTTGCTCACCAAGGTGAGGAAATCCAAGTCTCCAATCTCATTAGCTTAATTCTAAAAGTGATAGATGACAAATTTGTAAATAAATAAATGAACAAGATAATTTCATAGTGAAAGGGAAGAAGATAAATCAGGATGCTCTGATTAGAGGGTGGAAAGGGGAAGCAAATGCAGTGTCTGAGGATATGACCTGGGATCTCACACCCGGGTTGTAAAGCGGAGCCAGCTGAGGCCATTTGGAGCCGGAGCTGTCCGGAAGAAGGACCTGCTGGGGCAGGATTGGATGTGATGTGCACCAGGAGAGATGAGGCCAGGGCGGTTGGAGCAAGGGGTGAAAGGAAAGACTGCTTCACAGTGACATTATAGGTATATGTTTAACCTTATAGGACATACAGGAAAGAATTTTCAGTTTATTATAAGCAGAGTAGGAAGCCATTGGAGTTTATGTAGGGAATGACATAAAATATGTAACATTTCAAATATAAATGCATACACACACTCCTCCGATATAATAAGTCAACAAATCATAATACCGTGGTTTGTCTCTCTTGCTACAAAAGTACTTTACGTTATTTTAATTAAAGAACCTAGTCATTTGAGGTTTTGCTACATACATAGTATTTAAAAAATTAATGAGTAATTTTCCAACTTCTTTCTTGCTTTGACCAATGAATTTTGCACGGTGAGTACTGATTTCTTTAAAAAGAAAAATCACAGTTACATTTCACAGCTTCATGAAATAAGCACCAGCAAGAGGCTGATTAATGGTGCTACCTAGAGTGGTCTCTGTAGGAGGGGATAGCCTTTCAGTTATCTTAGGCTGATGATATGATACTTTAATGTTAAAAATAAAGCAAAACTGTCTTCACGGGCATATTTTCCTGTTAACTCCATTTTTAGGTTTCTTGGATCACAGGGACAAGGAGGCACCAGTGACCACTGGTTCTCCAAAATTAATCAGCAGTGAGATTGAGGCCTGCGCCCTGTAGTTAGAAATTACACTCGGCAATGACGACTGTAATTTTGTCATTTGTCTAAGGCTGGGGTTGGCTCCTAAAAATGGGTGTTGATAGTGACATCTAGTGGATCTTGGGTAAAGTTTTGTTGACCTATAAAATAATTGTCAAATACTGGTTGAGGAACCAACCCCGTTTTTACCTTGCCACGTTCTAAAACACCAGTGTATGTTCTCTGCAACCCAGTTTGGTGTATCTAAAATACAACAGTATCAGGAGTTTGAAACTTGCTTTTTCTTCCTATAGACAGAAGATCCGACCATGGAGCGACCCTATACATTTAAGGATTTTCTCCTTAGACCAAGAAGGTGAGGCTTTGGGGTACCGGTGTTCTTCATGCTTCGGTTTGGTTTTCTCTGAGGAAGATTTCAGGTTCTTTGCCTTTTGCATCTTTTTTTTTAAAACTCGTCATAAATATGAACGATGTAACCAAGTTATATCCTTTATAACCAATTTTCTTCCATCACACAGTCATAAATCTCGAGTTAAGGGATTTTTGCGATTGAAAATGGCCTATATGCCAAAAAACGGAGGTCAAGATGAAGAAAACAGTGAGCAGAGGGAAGACATGGAGGTAAGTTGCAGAGCTGCAGGCCTTGATCTGGTTTCCTTGCCCAAGATCATACTAATATTTCATTTAAGACTTTATAATTGAAGGAAATAAATTATCTATGAAAAAACTTACCTGGGTCTTTGAATCTTACCGATGTGTTTGGCTTTGGTTAAAAAAAAAAAAAAAAAGATAAACTTTTCATTTTATGTTACAGCACTGATAATTGAAGAGGCTTCTCTTTATAAAATGCTGTACCCGCATTTCATGAACAGCCCCACTCCTATGTGAAATTCTCACCATATTTCATCCTCTTTTTTTTTTTTTTTGAAGATTTTATTTATTTGACAGAGAGATAGCAAGAGCAGGAACACAAGCAGGGGGAGTGGGAGAGGTAAGAAGCAGGCTTCCCGCCGAGCAGGGAGCCCGATGCGGGGCTCGATCCCAGGACCCTGGGACCATGACCTGAGCCGAAGGCAGAGGCCTAACTGACTGAGCCACCCAGGCGCCCCTTCTCCTCTTATTTCTTTGGACTTTTCAGCTCATTGTAAATTTCCTCGCAGCGTTTGGAATTGCTTCAAAGTGGAGGAAATGATTTAGAAAAGCTTTTCCAAGGTTCTTATGTGTTTGGCCCACAGGTGATACATTAGGAAAGCTCTCCTCTAGAAAAGCCATTTTGGAACCAGCTGTCCAGAGGGATTTTTCCTTCCCTCCTGGCACAGCTGCCTCTTACAACTCAGTCCCATACCTACATCGTGGTTCCCACTGTACCTTCCCTGCTCATGCTTCAGACAGTGCTGTTGCGTTAGACAAATTCTGCTATTGTTCTGGAAATGTGCATTATACGGGGCCCGTCTGGGGCTTATTTGCACATCTGTTTGCAGCTGTGGCATGTACGTGCTATGTGAATTATGTGTTAGGGGCACGTCTTCGCAGCCCTCCCCATGCCAAGTGGTCGCATTTCCAGGCAGCGTTTCACTTGTGCACTTTCTCCCTACGGGGAGGAGCGAAGCAGGGGGTAGGCATGTACGAATGTTAAGATTTCATAAGCGCATCGGCAGATTTTTATCTCAAATCCAAGGAATTTTTTTACATTCTTGTAGCTTTCCAGCTGCACTAACCAGTGAATTACTTTGATTTTCCAGTGACTTTACTAGGGGATGTTAGGAGGGAATACTTAATGCCTAAAATATGTGTTGCAAAAATTCGTAACTCTGGTACCGTGAAGCCTGTTGATGGGGTGGCAGCAAGCAGGGAGGGCCTAAGCAGAAAGCAGCTTCGGGACTTCTGCTCTCCTGACTGGACTTGATGCAGAGTGGGAGACTGATGGACTTCCAGGTTTCCCCCGCCCCAAGTGTCATCCTCCCTGGGGAGTGATGGAGCCTGGGCCTCTCGGCCCCTCAGGCAGGGATCTCTGTAAGAACACACATGTGGTGTGGCCCATCGCCCCCGGCTCCCTCTCACCTCGTGGAGGTGTCGAAAAGACCACAGTGGTAACATGACCCATGTCCCTGGTGTGGCTTTGCACCGCCCTGGAGGCCTTCAGGTCAAAATAACAAAATCTGTGTGCGGAAAGAGCGTAACATGACTTGACACAACACACTGTACATATCCGAAGCGGTGTTGTCTGTACAGTGTGGTCACGTTCAAAGGCAGCACAATTAATTGGTCATTGCTCAGAATTTTTTTTTTTTTAAGACTCTTCTAGAATTAATTTTTTTTTTTTTTTTGCCCTTTTTGGGAATTTCTTCACATGTGACGCATGAAGCCACTGAAAGAGCCACAATGCCAAGGAGCAAGGAAGAAGGACCCAGAGTACACCATGATTGTTTTTCCTCACGTCCAAAGGGCCCACCTCAACGATCTTCATTTGCTTTTCTTCCACAGCATGGCTGGGAGGTCGTGGACTCGAATGAGTCGGCCTCTCAACACCAGGAGGAGCTCCCTGCCCCGCCACTGCCCCCTGGCTGGGAAGAGAAGGTGGACAATCTCGGTCGTACCTATTATGTGAACCACAACAACCGGACCACTCAGTGGCACCGACCAAGCTTGATGTGAGTACCGTCCCTTGGACAGGAATGCCTCTGCACTCAGAGGGTGGGGTGTGGTGGCTCCTTGGGGCAAAGAGGGAAATCAGTCCTGCATCAGAAAAAGCGTGTGGTCCCGACAGTGTTCCTTTTCATTTAGTTTAAAGAGCTCGGGAGCCCGTCAGAATTCACGTGTGCTAAAGAAGCAGCTCTTGGTTTTGTTTCATGTTCGCCTGTCTTAAGTATGGACTAAATCATTTTGTGTGCCTTTGTATACAGGCTCATTAAAAAATACAGGTTATTTTTCCCAGATTTATCTTAAGGATGGTAATGGTATCACTTCTCTCCTAACACAGAATGGAAAACGGCAGGTGGAGAGGCTGTGCAATTTTCTCTGAAGTTTTTGGATTTTTAGTCCCTTTAATTATTTGATTTGGGAACACAACTATTTCTTCCTTTTGAGGAAATTTATTAATCACCCCCTTGATCTCACTAGACACCCATGGGAGGGTTGCAAACTCAGAATTAGTCATTACTGTTTATTCTCATCCCTCACCAGCCTCAGGGATGCAGTGAATTGATTACTGTTTTGTTCACGCAGCAGTTTTGTATTTGATGGTAGAAAATAAACACTAGTTAAACCTCAGCTACATTAAAAAAAGGATTTGAAGCAGCTTGCTTTTAAATCATGGTATGCAGCAAGACCTAAAACTATTAGCATACAATAAAAGGCAAAACAAAATATTAAAGGAAGGAAAGGGAAGAAATTATCTTTGAAAATTTGAGCTCCCTAGCAGCCAAGACAAGGAGGGTAATTATCAATCAGTTATATAATTTTAATATGTAATAAAAGCAAGTATATTGAAATCATTTTCTCTTTAACCCAGACTCTGAAAGAAATTTGCTAATGATGGTTTTTAAACAAGTGATATTAGCAGTGTGATGGATGGTATTGTCAGGAAGCCTCTTATCTTTAGACATTCCAGAGAGATTCTGCTCATGACCCTGGATGGAGAAGGTAGCCAAGAAGTGGTCGTCCAGGTTTTGTTTGATTTAGAGAGAAAGCTTGCCGAGTCTACACCAATGAATCCAATCCTTCCTAAGCCCCCGAGTGGGTTCCTGTGACTATCAGCTGTGCTTGGTCAGCTTTAGACCCAGCTCATTAGTTACAGGACAGTGTAAACATCCAAACATCCAGGTGATGATGCGCTCTTCTTTCCCATAGAAATATAAAATGGAAATGGTTAATTATTTTTATTCTGTTCTTTACTATTCCCCTTTGATTTATAACCATTGCTATTGTGAAACTGTTTTAAGCCATTTGACCAGCTATTTGTAGTTTAAAAAAAACAAAACGAAACAAAACAACTGGACACCCCACCCCCCAACTTCAGCTTGGTTACATGTAGGGATCGGGAATCTTGAACCGAGAATCTTGGTAGCCATACCCTAAGGCACCATTATCTTCCTTTACAAATCATCACAGGACACACAGCACTCTGTGGGGACCAGAGTGTCCTATGACCTCTGTAGAAAAGAGACCACTAGCAGCTCACAAAGAAATACTCATGGCCATACGTACATGGAAAAAATACTCGCCTTCATTATAATCATGTAGACTGAAGTCTGTTAAGTGGAAATCCTTGCGCTCTCTACCTCCCAGGGTTGTGAAACTCTAATGAGGAAATTCCTGAGAAAAGACTTCGTATGTTTTTGTAAACATACCACCTTGGTGGCAGTGTCCCAAAGAACTAAACCAAAACAAAAGAGATCATTTCTACCGTGCTGGCTCATCAGTCGTCCAGAGTGACATGGGAAAAATGCAGCTCTTAATCCAAGTTCAGGTTCATGTGTAGTTTAGGGAGTGGTCCGTGGCATGACTATCCCCATCCATGAGGCCGCCAAAGAGGGTGAACCAGGAAGGACATCAGCATAGCTGAGGTGGGGCCCAGGGAGTGCCTCCTCTCCAACGGGCCTGGCTTCTAGAAAACAAGAGAAAAGTAAGATATGAAGAGTTAGCTTCCACAGTAACCTTTTCATCCCATCTAAACTGTTTTGAGAATTTGAGGTGCTTTCTCCTTAACTTTACTTGGTTTGACCAGAAGCTCTCAAGCCTTCCAGAAGTATTTTAAAGTATTATTCTAATTAAAAAATAATTATTTTCATAATTCAGTATTTGCAGAACACTGCTGCACTCTTTGAGGGGAAATTGATATTAAAAAGTGTATTTTTTTAAAGATGTTTTATTCTCCACTACAGTCCTCCGCTCTACCGACTGAGCTACTGAAGGAACCACTAAAGATGTTTTATTTAGGAGAGAGAGCATGAGCAGGGCAGGGAAGAGCGGAGGGAGAGGGAGAAGCAGGCTCCCCACTGTGCAGGGAGCCCGACGTGGGGCTCGATCCCAGGACCCTGGGGTCATGACCTGAGCCCAAGGCAGACGCTTAACCAGCTGAGCCACCCAGGCGCCCCAAGAAATATCTTTGTTGAAAGGCTCACTCTATCTGAGGAAATGAGACCCTGATAACTATGTGCTAAAGCAAAGAATTAAGACTGTCTTAGTGACCCCTGTCTTCCCCAGTTCATTAGGCCTGTGCTCCAAACTTCAACCCCCTGAAAAATCTCCATGACAGCTCATTGCCCTCCGGCGGCTGTTCTTCAGGCTCCTTCTCCACCCTGTCTCTTGCCAGATTCCCCACCCACAGTGATAAACCCCCAGTGTGTCGAGTGGCTGGACCATACACAGCTGCTTTCTGATTACTCTCCTTGGCCCTGTGGATGCAGTACTGCGCCCCCCCCATCCCTGCCCAAAAACCGGAACAAAACTAGAAGGTCCCCTTTCTTCTGGCTGCCTTTAGAGGTCAGCCTCCTCTACCTTCCTCTGGGGGAGCTGTACTTCTGTTCAGGTCTCACTGGAAGGCTGGTGCTCCCCAATGCTCCGCTTGCCTCTTGGAGCCGGGACTGTGTTTTCTTAGTCACAGATCTGCCCCTTAAGTGCCTGGCCCAAAGTAGGAGCTCAGCAAAATGCCTCATAGCTGAACGAACGAGCACAAATGAATCACTTCTGAAAGTGATTATGGGCATGCAGTTTAGTGAACCGTCTAGGCCTGGATATAGAATTCCAGAATGGAAGGCTGACCACAGAGTGCTCCCAGCTCTCTCAAGTATGAGGGTGGCTTTTAAAACACCCCTAATTTTAGAATTCTCCTTGACCCTGTTTTAAATGTCAGCTGTAAGCTTTTTACTGTAAAAAGCAAAATTTTAGGGGCACCTGGGTGGCACAGTTGGTTGAGCACCCGACTCTTGGTTTCAGCTTGGGTTGTGATCTCGGGGTCCTTGGGATCGAGCCTCATGTCGGGCTCCAGACTCGGCGCAGAATGTGCTTGAGATTCTCTCTCTCCCTCTGCCCTTCCCACTCGTGTTTTCTCTCTCTCTCAAAATAAAAATCTTTAAAAAATACAATTTTAAAAACATGGTGAAGGAATGAAATTAAGGTTATAAATGAAGATGAACTTGTGAGACTTAATTCCATTACCTCTCTTTCTAAAATACTTTGTACATCTTCTGTCATAGCAACAATGTAATCCTATCTCAGTAACTCCGCTCATCATTGCAGTAGCTAACATATGTGAATGTGAGTGATCTCACACTGATCTTAATTGGCCCTGAACTTGATAAACTGATGGTTTATCATGCCTTTATCCACTTGTATATTTCCCATGAAAGTCAAGTGAAGAATATATATATGAAATTAACGACTGAAGAAAATTGAAATAACCGTTTCCTAAAATATTTGCTTGCCCCCAATAAAATCATTTTCTGTTTTAATCTGTAAACTCAGAAATATTTTTAAATGTTCATCATCCCATTAGTGACTCTCTTTAAATTTCCACTTTCAACAACCCTCTCATTCAGTTGCTTAATGACATGCAAAAGGCCTCCTTTGCGTGAACTTTTTCACTTTATCACTAAAGATGGTAAAAGCTGGGATTAGAATTTCAAAATCAGAGGTATCTTTATGCTATTTAGTTGTTTCTGGTTCACACCGATTACTAATTATACGAGCCTGTGGGATAAGAAAGATTTGCATAATTGATTTTAAATGTCCCCTTTTTAAAAGTAAGCTCTTCCAAAGCAATGGAATTTTATATACTTCTAAGAGATAAAAAATGCAGGCATAGTGATATTAAAACCTCATTTCTTCTCAACCGCTTAGAAGTCCCTCTGACAGTGCAGTATGTATAAGGACCCGGCACATAGCATGCATTAGTCACTCAATGTTCATATCACCGTGTTTACCAAAAGTTAACGTAAAGATGTTCGTTGGAAATACTTAAACTATCTCAGAAACAGGCATTGAAGAGTCACCGATTTATTTATTTATTTATCTATTTACAAGATTTTATTTATTTGGGAGAGACAGAGTTAGCAAAAGTGGGGGAGAAGGAGAAGCAGGCTCCCCGGAAAGCAGGAAGCCCAACTCAGGGCTCGATCCCAGGACCCTGGGATCATGACCTGAGCCAAAGGCAGACACTTAACCAACTGAGCTACCCAGGCGCCCCAAGATTCACCTATTTATTTGCATGCAGTGGTTATTAGTCTCAAACTATTCACTGTTACAGGGGCCCAACAGGCTTTTTATTGGGATGTAGTATAAGTTAAAGAGTATATTCGAATATTTTTAAAACCTGTGTTGTAGGAAGACTCTGTAAGGAGGGCTACCCAGGCGCCCCAAGATTCACCTATTTATTTGCATGCAGTGGTATTAGTCTCAAACTATTCACTGTTACAGGGGCCCAACAGGCTTTTTATTGGAATGTAGTATAAGTTAAAGAGTATATTCGAATATTTTTAAAACCTGTGTTGTAGGAAGACTCTGTAAGGAGGGCCTTGATTAATACTCTAGTCCAATTAGTCTGAAATAATGTCTTCAAATATTTTGAAAGGTTAACTTGCAATATCATTTTTGTTAACTGAATAGGGTGTCTTATTGAGAGAGTCTTGAGTTTCCCCCAAAAAACATTTTGACATTTAAACTTCTACTCTAAAAGCCAGCAAGTAGTATTTCTCCTAAAGGATGATTGCCTGTAATTTACTGCAAAAGTTTTTCATGATTGAATTGATGCTTTCAGATCCTGAATGAAGAGAGTTACGTGACCAAAAAAAAAAAAAATGAGCATGAAGTTACAGTGTTACGGTGTTCTTCACATCCCCCTTGATTTGGGAACTTACCACCTGATTGTGTGAATTTTTTTAAAAGTGGCTTAATAGGGAGAAATACAGTGTCATGATTCAGAGAATCTGTCAAAATGAGATCCGCAGCAACCAAAAAAATTCATGTTGGATCAGGAGCACTTTTCTCCAGATCCCAGCTTTGAGTTTGTACTATTTCTACTCTTTGGCCAGTTGTTAATGACCAGAAGCTGCTGCCTTGTCATTACTAGTCTCCTCGAAGTGTCACGACTGACTGGCCCCGAGTCTGAGACCCGTCACCCGTCCTTTGAGAAACCTGCTTTATCACTAGAGTAAACAGATGGAGGGCTGTGATTTCTTTTTTTCTTTCTTTCTTTTTTTTTTTTAAGATTTTATTTATTAGAATGAGCAGTGGGTAAGGCCAGAGGGAGTGAGAGAAGCAGACTCCCCGCTGAGCAGGGAGCCCGATGTGGGACTCGATCCCAGGACCCCGGGATCATGACCTGAGCCAAAGGAAGGCAGATGCTTAACCGACTGAGTCACCCAGGCGCCCCAGGGCTGTGATTTCTTAAATACTAAAGTTCTTTTACAGTATATGCCTGAAAGATAACTCAAAGACATCATCACGATACATTTAAACACTGTATCTATTGGATGGTTATGAACCTACAACTATACTTTAGCCAAGCTCTGTGGAGAGAATTCTCCTACGTAACAGCCAGCTAGTTGTCCATGTTGAATAGGACAACCCTGACATGTCAGTGGGGGTAAGGCCCTTGGTGAGCACTGGACTGTTGCCATAGTGCCAGGGATCAATGTCGGCTCTCCTGTCTCCCTTGTGCCCGCCCTGCGCCCCCAGGGATGTGTCCTCCGAGTCGGACAGCAACATCAGGCAGATCAACCAGGAGGCAGCGCACCGGCGCTTCCGCTCACGCAGGCACATCAGTGAGGACCTGGAGCCCGAGCCCAGCGAGGGCGGGGACGGCCCGGAGGTAAGCCAGCCCCACGCGGCCTCTCCCTCTCCCTCTCCTGCCCCCCAGCTGGATTCCGTGTCCTCCTTTTTCTCTGGGGGATTCCTGTCTAATAATGACCGATCGTGGTCTTCCAGCTCATTGAGGACCATCGGGATGTTCATTCATTTAGGAAGTGCTTATAAAAGTCATGTTTGATGAATACGTGTGTCTCTCCATTACAAAAGGGAATGACATTGTGTCTAGTGGTGGAAATCTCAAGATATTTTCACTTTATAATTTACTTTTTCCCAGAGTCTGACCGTATCTTATTCAATGGCAACGTGGTTGTCCTGTTCCAGCAGTTGAATGAGCCCTGTAACTTGTGTGGCTACCACACATGCTTTTACTGAGTGGTGTTGACAATCATGGGATTTATTCCCAAGAAAATAGAAATCTGGGTGAATTTAAGAAGGTTTATTATTTTTCCCCTTAAATGTTTATGGTAAATTGCTGGAGGAAAAATTAGGAATTGAGCAACAAATGAGCAATGACTGCACCTTCCACGCACCCTTAACAACTCTATTTCCTTACTAGAAATCCATTCTTTTCAGACCGTGCGTTATGAAGATGATCATTCACAAAATGTTACAGTGCTCAAAATTGGAAAAGCAAAATTAATGATAATAAATTCACTGAAAGTTACTTAAAAGCACTATTTAATTACAGCTTATAGCATCTCTGCTGTTTTCATTGTGACTCCTCAGCAGTTAGAGTAAAAGAAAATCCATGAAACTCGTGAATGCATTCCTGAGAACATTTTTAACCCATATATGTCATCACTTGTGCTAGAACTGAGTCACTGCTCAGAGAGGTGGTGTTATAAAATGGTGAAGAGTACAGCTCCTAGAGCCAAGCTTCCTTGGGTCAGTTCCTGGTCCTGCCACTTCCCAGCTCTGTCCTCTTTGGCAAGTTACTCTTTGTGCCTCGGTTTCCTCATCTGTCCATCAGGGTAGTAGTCACATCTTCCTCGTGGTTATGGAGAAGATTGTGTGCCTCCTATAGTGCTTGGTAAATGGTAATTATAGTTATTATAATGGTTATCATTGTTGGCAAGGTGACGAGAGGATCCCTTGTTCCTGCCATTTACCCCAGTGTCTCTCGTTCCTTGATAGCCTTGGGAGACCATTTCTGAAGAAGCGAACGTCTCTGGGGACTCCCTCAGTCTGTCACTGCCCCCACCACCATCCTCCCCAATGTCTCGGACCAGCCCTCAGGAGCTGTCTGAGGAACTGAACAGAAGGCTTCAGATCACTCCAGACTCCAATGGGGAGCAGTTTGGTTCTTTGATTGTAAGTAATAGTCCCATTTGAATGAGAAGTTGGGCCAGTATTTTACCATTGCTTATTCCTTATTGCTTTAAGTGTGCAAATAATGACCAAGATTCTTCCAGCTCCCAGAGAACTCTGACATTTTCCAAAGGTCTTCGTTTCCTAAGAGGACAATACCAAAATTAGTCCAAGCAGGTGAGAAATCCTGATTTGTAAAGAACTCAAGAAAATAAGGGTCCATGACTTCTATTATTACCAGCTTTAATCCTGAATTTCTTTTCCCAGCCAAAGGCTCATAATAGTACCTCCATTACAAAGGTGGTGTTTCACACTGGGACCTAAGAGACATTGGGCCTCTTAATGAGTCCTCTTAATTTGTACTCTGCTGCACCCTGTCTCATTCTCATGTCACAGATGAAGGCATGATGTTGAAGGGACTCATCCGAGACAAAGTTAGAATGGGAGACAGAAGACCTCCCCTAAGTCCCAGAGAACAAATCCTTAAGAAAGGTTATGAAGTGGTGGCACGGACCTCAGGGTAACATTTGAACTTGGTTTCTCAACCATCAGGGAACCTCTTTCTAGAAAGTTGGGATGGGGCTAAGCCCCAATGAGAAGCAGCAAAGCCCATCATGAAGACCTCCATGTTTGACAACACAAAACCATGCAGAAAAGTCCATAGAAAAATACCTGCTTGTGTGTAAGTTGAGAACAAATGCAGTCTGGATGTTACTCAAGAAATTGAACTTAAAGATACGTTACAGTAAATGATAGTAGTCACTCCACTGAAAATGGCATCCTAGAAAAATAGTCATTATTACAACCGTATCAAATCTAAGTGGATGGGAGGACCACATCAAGTGTAAAAGCGAGTAAGTGTTCACAAAATTGTTACTTCAGTTACGGTGTTTATTTAAAGACACCATTGGCCTATATTGTATGAGTTGATGTGATTACTCAGTTAATGTGGGTTTATATTAAAATTCTGTAAATGTTCTTCAGAAAGAGAAATACCACTGAGACAAAAAATTTAATACCAAAGGGCGGGGGAACAATTATATGTGGGGTATTTGAATTGGTGAAGCTGTTGCTGTGGAAACGACGTAAGCAATGAAGCCATATATTTAAAACCTATAAAAGGTAGTAAGTAGTGCAAGAGCAGCAGGTGTCCACCTCTAGTCTACCAAGTAAAAAATCATAATTTTCTTCAGCATTAGTATTAAGGTAGCATCTCCAGTAATTTGTATGGGGACCAGCCTGCATTTAATTATCATAAAATACCTTTAGGATCCAAGTGCAAGAGTCAGTATTATTTTAAGATTTGTGTTGAGTCTGATTTAACTATTAAGAATGTCTTGACAAAAGAAGAATACAGGACTCTTCTTCAGTTTTGCTTCTCGGAGTCACTCTGTATTCAAGGACAATAGCATGACCTTTTAATAAAGAAGGAATCCTTCATGCTAACCATTGTGGAAGGTCACGAATAGGCCCCCGTCACTGTCACAGCGTCTTTCTTTGACCTCACCCCACTTCTCATTGCAAAGTATTAAAAATGAGCGAGTGCCGTGTACATACTTATCCCATGGATGAACCAGTTGCTGATTAGACACTTGTGTCTGGGGCCTACTGCTGTTCTCTGATGGATCTGTGAGGCTTTTTTCCTAACAATATAGATTAATACAAACAAGTCGGAGGAATGTTATACATCACACACTCGATGTTTTAGGTTAACGTTGCTAATTTCCCTTATTCCTGTTCTGTACGACTTCAACTCCATTCAGAAGCTAAAATGATAAACACCTGACCCTTCGGAGTAGCGCAAGACCATATTTGAGTTCTCTGGACTTAGACTCCAACTGACCCTTTGTCAGTAGTAATGTGCAATAAATGTCTAATAACCATATATCGATATTTTTTCCTCTGTTCACATCACACTGGAACTTACCCCGCGGGTGCACCCCAAAGCAGAATACAAGACTGCTAGCTTCCTGTTTCCATTTTTAGAGCAGTACTAGAGCGTTACACTGGCCTCTTGAGTCCCCTTTCTTGTTTTGGCTCTTCCTCCTCTTTCTGCTGTCCCTCCTCACTAAGGACCAATCAGAATCCCAGTGGGACTGAAACGCTTGAAAATGCAAGATTACTTGGCTACTTGAAGGACTACTGTCACGGCTCAGAAAAGCTGGTGTCTCAGTTAATTACCTTCTAAGACCAAAGAGCACTCCATTAGGCTTCAGTGACATTTTTTAAAGCAACAAGCCCAGCTCCCGGGCCTGTGTTTTCATGATGCTTCATGTCCTTTCCTCCCTTCAGCAGAGAGAGCCGTCCTCGAGGTTGCGGTCCTGTAGCGTCACTGACACGGCCGCCGAGCAGGCTCATCTACCACCGGTAACCCACACCCCATCGCCAGCCATCGGTTGGCTCTTGCGGCTTGTATTTGAAATCATCTGGGCTACAGAGGAAGAGTTTTTCCTGTGCAAATCCATTCTCTGTCTAAATGAGACCTCAGAATTTCCTAGCAAATTAATTGCCCAAGGAGAGTGGATTTGCAGTACTAAGAGTTACTGCCACGAAGTCTCTGAAATGCTAAAAACTTTCCATTGCTTGGCTTTTCCACCCAAATTCATACCAAATTCTGATGTGCTTACCTGACTTAACTAAAAAGCATGCTTTAATAATTCTTTTCTTTTTTTTTAAACTTCATTTAGTCACTAACGCTGTGCTCCGGTGAGCTATATCTTAAGAACATATTGAATCCCTTTGAACAGGAAGAACTCTTCTGGGTTTGCAGGGAGTGGTTTTTTTCCCATCACTAATGCCCTAAACTCTCAACCCACAAAGCGCCTGTACCTTCTCCATAAAGGCAGCTCTACTAACTAAAGAATTGGCTATAATTTGTCCCCATCCTCCCACAATGTTCAGAACTAGCAGCAAATATGGGAGAATGAGGAGTGTTTGACAATATAGGACAAAAATAAGAACAAATAATCAAATTGGAAGGCAGACCAGGACTGCCTTGGGGAGAGGTCTGGTGTACGCAGTAAAAATTTTTTTTGTAAATTTGGTTCTTCCTTTGGAGGAGAAAATATTTTGTGGTTTTAGCAAGTTCAACTTGTTTAACCTTGACCAGTTTTTTTTTTTATTAGTACAAATCCTTGATCATTTGGGGGGCACTAATACTATATCATGTATGAAGTTAAAGGAAAAAAGATCGTACTTAACAGTTTTTGTGCAGTCGTGGTGTCTTCCCCATCGTGTACATTTTTACTTCAAAGCATATTGTTGCCTGTGTTTTAGTCTTTTATGGTGACAGCATGAATTCATGAGTATGCTGGTTAGCTGAGTCATTCAACCTGGTAGATTTCAGTTGTGGCGCACATGGAATGGACTGGTAATCAGAAGCTTGACAAGAGCATCCTTTCTGGGTTGGTTTTAGTACAGGCCTCTCCAAAAACCAGACTAATCAGCTGTGATAGCCTGGGGAGGGGATCCTCCTCAACCTGATGATTCTGTGATTTTCCTTGATGAATTAATGGCACTTTCCCTCCTTTTCAAAATCAATGTCAATTTTATCTACCAAAGAGCTCACTCTCCTTGAAAACTGTTGTTGATTCCTCCCTCTTTCCCTGTACTCTATAAAGCTGTCAACTCACTGATCACTGGTGGCCTCTTACTCAAATTATGAGTTTGGCAGATTTAAGAATCTGCTTAATTATTCAACAGTAGGGGTAAAACCGGAGTGGTTGTTTCAGATAAGACCGCTCACATTCCTGAGGTTGCCGTTCATTGTTTTCTGGAATCATGGCTACAACCTGAGCCTTCTCTGGGTGGGAGGGTGACCGTGTCCCTGTTTTTCTTCTGGTCATCAGTGAGTGGTTTCTCAGCTTTATTTGGACATGGTGGATTTCAGGGATTCTGATTCATGTCACCTGCCTTATTGGCTGCAGTGATTCCTGGTTCAGGAAGCAGTGGGTGGTCTCCCTAAGTGCATTTCACTGATGTAAATTGTCATCAACAGCCCAGTGCCCCAACTAGGAGAGTGCGGTCATCAACTGTCACAGGTGGTGAGGAGCCAACGGTAATGATACCCTTGATCAGACATTAATGGCAAAACTGTGGGTTGGTTTTAACATTTTGCATAATGGTAACTATACCCTTTTTTCTTTTTTTGGATAAGATCAGTTTTTTTTTTCTTTTTTGGATAAGATCAGCTTCTTTGTGCTACAGAGCTGTACATGTTTGTCACTGTAAACCTCTCACATTGTTCAAAGGTAGTGGGTAAAACAACGATTTTTCATTCCATATAGTTTTACTAGGAATGCTGTCAAACTTCAATAAAGAACATTTAATTTGACTGTTTAAAATATATATCTGGGGCACCTGGGTGGCTCAGCCAGTTTCTTGATCTCTGCTCAGGTCTTGATATCAGGGTCGTGACTTTGAACCCTGCGTTGGGCTCCACGCTGGGTGTGGAGCCTACTTAAAAAAAAGAAAATATTCCTGCCACACTTGCTTCGGCAGCACATATACTAGAACATATTTCTGTCTTTAATGTTTGTACTCCTGGTCAGCTTTTCTTATTTGTTAGAATGCTTGGGTAAAATAATTGGTTTGGAGGAGAATAGAGAAGCCACAGGAACCGCACGCAGTTACACATGTGGATCCCTGGTCGTGCGCACGGCCCCCCTCTCTTGTCCATTTCCTGTACCAGATTTGCCAGACTGGGTTAGATTTTCTGTGTCATGAGCATGAACCAGTGACCCTGCTCTGCCACGAGTCTCTACTCACAGGAATGAACAAGTGTTCGTATAATTTGGGGGGAGAGAGGAGAGGACATATTTAAGAAGTTTAAAAGGTCTAGAAAAAAATAGTTCCTCTGAGCCAAGTATCTGTTACTCTTCGTCATTATTTTAAATAACTTTTAGTATTCCTATTTTGGGTAACTTGACTAGGACTGTGTACTTTAATTGCCTGGTTTTTGCTTGACCTCCCAGAGACAGGCTTAGCTTAAGAGTTTATGCTTTGAGCCGCTTGTAGCTCTTTGAAGAATTTTCCTTATTGTGTCACCATTGTTAGATTTGTCGTAACTGCTTATTACTTGAGAATACAATACCTTTAAATACACATGCAATTGCTGATTTTCGGCAGGATGTGGACTTAAAGAGGAAAAATTCAGTTATATTGTTAGACTTTAATGCTCAGCATTGCACACAGGAAAATCAAATTGACAATCAGCAAAAATGAGCCCCCTATAAGGTATTGAACTATAGTGATTTATGTGCAAGTCATGTGTTGGGTGGCCAGGCTCAGCCTCCAGTAGAATTCAGGAAATTGTGAATTGAACTAGCCTATTTCCTACTGTGCACTAGTAACTTCTACCAGAAGCAGAGCTGCAAGGTGGAGAAGATCATTTCATTAAAGAATTTTAATAGAATTCAGGGCTAATGAGCATTCCCTACCATCCATTTTTGCATTTTATTGGAGCCTTGGAATCTGCTGTTAGCACTGGAGTGTTGTGATAGCTGAAGATATTAAGTGACAGGACAAAGTGAATTATGAGAGCCCCTGGGCTCCATGGTGAGAGCTCCGTGGCAGGACAGAGTGACCCATGTGATTGAGGTCCTGTGGCCCCTGCCACTGCTGTGTTCTTACCGTTCCCCCACCCCACCCCAGCTGTGAATGAAAAATATGAGTTTGGTTTTGTTTAAAGAAAGACTGGGTAGTAGTCATTTTTAAATGCTTTCCTACTCTCATGCTTCCCATGTACCTGGTGACCTTTCGGCTGCAGTAAGCCAACCTACCTGATGGCTACATTAGAAACTGAGGCAGGTTTGATGAAAGTGTGTTTTCCAGTTCCATCTCTTAACCATGGTTTTTTCCCCTCTTTTGTACCCTCTCCTGCCCCTGCGTGCCAGCCCCACGTGTGCTGTCTCCTACTGGAGCTACCCTGGGACGTAACCTGTCATTCCATCCCCTGTGCTCCCACAAACATGCATGGCACACACACACACGTGCACACACACACAACTGGGATCTCATAAAGACATCACTTAGCAATTCGATATTTTTCACTTGTGGTCCTTCCTCTGGGACCTGTTAATAATTACCACTATTCGGTGATGTGAATGCACCTCAATTTATATAATTCCCCCCCCAGGGTGAGCATTTAGCTCCCCCCCCCCCCCTTGGGGCACTATGTACCACGTTGCCTTAACCCTCCTGGCGAACATCTCTTCCCATGGTAGTGCTTTGATTTTTGTAGCTTTAATGAACAACCCCTGATTGTCACCTATGGAACCACAACAGGTGGTTTAGGAACACTATACACTGGTGTATACGCACAGATCATACACACTGGGGTCACTTTCCGGCTGGCCACACAGGAGCCCTCTCTAAGACAAAAGGGAGTACAGTCCTTCTGGACTTCGCTATATCTACCTAAAAATACACCGAGTTAACGGTATAGCAGGGTGTGAGCGAATCTTGGAGAATCTGTGATAGTACCAAACTGTTCATCGTCTTTAAAAGCAGATTGAAACTTTCACAGTTTACACAGAATTGATTGCTCCGTCTTAATGAAATAAACGGGGCCATTAGGATAGGCTGTTTGGCGATGCAAGACACAATCGCCTCTTCCGATGGAAAGCTGGGGAATTTAGTTAAATTAGCTGACGAGCAGTTGATAACTTGTCTCTTGAGGTCCTATGGAACGAACACACATGTGAACACACACACACACACACACACACTCTCTCTCTCTCTCTCTCTCTCACTCTCTCACTCACTCACTCACTCACTCACTCACTCACTCAGCAGTAGAAACCCGATTTCGGCTCCAGGGCTGGGTCTCCTGCACAGTAGGAAATAGGCTAGTTCAGTGATCTGCCTGGAGAAGCTGAGTCCTGCCTCCTCCCCTGCTGCGGTGGTGAGAGCAGTATAATGCGTCACAAATGCAGTTGTTGGCATACGTTGTTCTCCATGGTCATTTAGAAAGAAGTCTATAAAGGAAAAAGATTTCAATAACACCATCTCATGTAAATGGAGCTAGATTATAGACTGCCAGTTCAGTTCTCAATAGAAGGTAAAATGAGGCTATTAATCAAAATCAGTGTTCTCTACTGCACTCTTAGTTTCCAGAAACTGATTAGTCCCATTAACTGGATCTGTGAGAGGAACCTGGTACGGGAAGTCCTAACTGCTTTTAGATTTGATTCTGAGATTAACCCGGCACGTCCAAGTTATTGTAGTTTATGGTGTCTCCCCGTAAATACCCTTTCCAGGGATTCTGTCACTTTAATACTACCCTGATGGTTTCCAGAACAGAGTTTTCTGAGTGCGTATCTGATTTCCTCTCCCAAAACTTAACTCAGTGGGGAGGAGGAAAATCTGCAGAGTCCATGCAGTCTTCCATTTAGCCCAAGCATTTTGGGTCATCATATAAGCAACAGTAGGTCAAAGAGTGATAGCATATACTCTGCCAAAAATATGAACTGACCACTTAGGTTACATGGTGGGTTCTGACTTAGTTCAGCAGAGTCCAGTTGTTGTAGTGCCTGGATAAAAAGTAGCCAAGAAACAGCTCTTTTGGATTGGTGCCTTAGCGAGGGAAGGAGGGAGCTTGAGGCGATAGACGAATTCATCTGTCTTTGGTGCTCAAAGAAGGGTCAAGTCTGCATGTCGCCGTCCCTTCCACTCTTGTTGTGGACCCACACCTAGATCCAGAACGCTTATGGTCTCACAGTCTTGGAATTAACATTTAAGGGCCTTCAGGGCTTCATCTGGAAAAATGTCGAGAAAATGGTTACCGTAGTTTTAGCAGAAAGTCCTCTTACAAATAATCTTGCATTGCGTTGTAAACATGTTTTAGGAATAACCATTGAGGCAGCTGCTTCATGACTCAGTTTTTCTCTGGAATCTGCTCTCAAGCTTGTGGAGTAGAATATTGAGCCTCGGGAACTGCAGTCCCCAAATTAATGGCAGTGTCGTTGAGTGCACTTCCCAGTTCACGATCCTGCAGAGGCCCCGGGGGCCCTCCGACTGGGACCCTCCTTGCCAAGGCACAGTGTCGGTAGTGAACGGGAAAGATAGGATGTGCACACACAGGCATTGGGCGCAGACGTCCATCTCCTTTTCCATGAATCCCTGGAACATCCTCGCTGGTCCCATGTTTCTCCACCCAGACCGCATTTCTCAGACTGCTTCCTATAAGCAGAAGTGTCTCGGGAATCCTTTTGCAGTCTAATTTGGACAGTCCAGATGCAGTCACTTTATACTGGACGTGTCTCTAAACCCAGAAACTGCGTGTGCTTCTTTCACCCTTTTAAAGGGAGACACTCTGCATGGGAGGACGGGGGTACACAGAGCCTCGGTTCTCAGGATCCCCTGGAATTCTGTCCTCAGATTGCCCAGTGACTTCTTGACTGGGGCAGCTGCGCTGTCCTGGTGGCTTTAGGAATTATGAGGGCATCTCCGTGGCAGCTATTTTGAGGGGAAAAAAGTGTTCAGAGCATCCCTCTTTTGGTAACCTTTGACAACTTGAAATACCTTTAAGCTCTATGTGGTTTGACAGTAAAATCTAGTCATGGAAACAGATTGTATGTTTCTCGTAGGATCATGTTAGCAACAGCCCTTTATGTTTAAGACTTCAGGGCTTTACAACGGACCTCTGTAAGATTTTGGGCCTCATGGCTGTGTGGGGTTCATCTCACGGTAGATTGGAAGCTACTGGAAATCAGTTGCCTTTTTTCCAGACACTAATGTTGGTACAAGTGAAATTAAATTACGTGGTCTAGATCAAGTAATTCTCTGCGCGTACATTACTTTATTAAACTGATCAGAAAGCAAATGCAGGATATTAAATAATAATGATTTCTTACACAAACAGCCATCAGTGGCCTATGCACACACCACGCCGGGCCTACCTTCAGGCTGGGAAGAAAGAAAAGATGCTAAGGGACGCACATACTATGTCAATCATAACAATCGAACCACAACTTGGACTCGACCTATCATGCAGGTACGCAGATCACCCTACAACTTAAAATCACAGGCCGTAGAAGCCAAAGTGTACATGAGCTCGCTGTTCCCGGTGTGAATAGAACCCATGTTTAAGAAAACTTTTCTCACAAAGAAAACATGTGACTCTCAAGTCTAATACTTGCCTGAGGAAGCATTCGGTCCTCCAGTCAGTCCATCCCTAGATGCGGTTTTAAAGTGGGACATGAAAGATACTGTCGGAGTGCCTGTCACAGTGTGTAGCTTCTCTCCCAGCCCCCTTTATTCCCAAGGCTGGTTTTTATGCTGGGCTTAGTGATTCATTTCTATTTCCTTTGAATGTGTTCCTCCATCCTTGCCCCCATTATTATGTTTACTCATTTCCTCCACGCCCGAAATAGGCCAGACCTCTTATTAGTGCTGGCTGCGTTGTTGTTTGGGTCCGTGCTCCTAATCACATGCACAGGGGGATTCTCCCGTGAAGCTAACTTGTTTTTGCCTCCAAAATAGCTCGCCGAAGACGGTGCGTCCGGATCCGCCACAAACAGTAACAACCACCTAATCGAGCCTCAGATCCGCCGGCCCCGTAGCCTCAGCTCGCCGACTGTAACCTTGTCTGCCCCACTGGAGGTGAGAAGGCTGCCTCACCCTCTAACCGGGTCGCTCTCTCCCGGGACTTATCATTCTCCTTGCTCATCTCACTTGGGTTTCAGTTTCGCAGCCCCCATCCTCTCTGATCAGTCGTGGTGTCCGTGGTGCAGGGCGCGCTCATGCAGTCTTCCCTCATCCTTACTTCATGCTTCTCTGTGCCGCCCGGCCAACCCCCGTGGCCTCCCACCTGAGTCCCATTCTCATTCGGCTGCCGCCACAGGTCCTTGTGCTGGAAGGGGACACCTCTCTTCCGAACTTTCTCCACTCTCGTTGTGTTTCGCTCTTGACTGCATAAATAACTCTCTCAAACACCAGTGCTTACATTGCCTTTTAAAACAGCTGTTGCTTTGATCTTTTTTTTTTTCCCTCGACTGTAGAGCCTGTCATTGTATGGGCACACTCACATCTCGAAGCCATTGTGGGGCATCTGCTTGTGCACTCTCCTGTTTGTGTTGGTGCCATCCCTTCACATCACAAATGTCTGAGTTAGAGAAGCCAGAGAGCGAATGTTTGAAATTCTGAACTTGACCGTGTCTTAGAGCTAGCCGCGGGCCCGATCCCGGGGCTCCTGGTGCTGATGACCGGGAGTGGCTGTGATCGCTTCCGAACTGGGATGTGAATGCCATGGGTAGCAGCCGTGCTAGTCCCTGGGTACAGGGTTTTCTTTCTGTGCTCTCAAAATTGCCAACCCCTTCTTCATTAGACTGTGAGCTCATTAAGAGCAGGGGCGTGTGTTCCTCCACCCTCTGTAAAATACCATCTATCATGTTCAGTACAGAACAGTGTTTTGGGTGTGTACTGAATAGCTATCCACGGACCCTGGTTATAAGTACTTGATATGTTCATGTGTTTAACCAGCCGAAAAACTTTGAAAGTTAGATCGGTTGCAAAGTAAATGGATGACAGAAACAGGTTTCAGGAGCCTCTCTCCCTTGTGCCTCTCCAAAGAGGAGCGTTCCTTGTGTACCCAGGTTCATTTTGATACCTCCACAATAGCACCTGCTAAGCGTTCTAATGCTCGTTGTTACTCCTTAGGGTGCCAAGGACTCGCCCATACGCCGGGCTGTGAAAGATACTCTTTCCAACCCACAGTCCCCACAGCCGTCACCTTACAACTCCCCCAAACCACAACACAAAGTCACACAGAGCTTCCTGCCGCCTGGCTGGGAAATGAGGATAGCACCCAACGGTCGGCCCTTCTTCATTGACCATAACACAAAGACTACGACGTGGGTAAGGCTGCCGCTTTTATTTGGTTCCATTTTTGTCACGAGGTCTGCCATTGATTCCTGCATTTCCTTACTCAGGAGCCCTGGTTCTTGGAGGGGGATTTCCCTGACCCCAAAGCATGGCCCCAAGGGGGCCTTCTCAGTCTACATCTGGACTCTGCACATGTGGGCCAGTTGGGGGGGGTGGTCCACGGGGAGGGGGCTTCTGGGCGCAGGCTTGTGGCTGCCTGTGGGATTGGTGCCAGGCTAGGCATCTTTCCTTCATAGGACTCCTGGAAAGCTCTAGTCCTGACACTACCATACTGGGGAGAAAGCTGTCGTGCTCCCCAGGGCGCCAGGAATTTGATGTCGCGGCTTCATTTCCCATGATGCTGTAATTTTATTAGGAGCTCTAATCTTTTTTTAATCATTTCTTCTCATCAGTTTCTTTCTGCATTTCTATTGACATGATCACCTTGATTGGATGTGTCCTGTCAGTCTTCGTGGTTCACGTCAGATTCGTGTTTTATACTCCTGTGCTCTGTCTCGTTCCTTTGTTGGGGGTCAAGAGATGCACTGAGGACTTTGGTTGTAAATTTGATGGCTCTTTTTGGTGAACGTTTTGTCAAAATTGGTTTTTCTGATCATGTCACTCTCCCATGTGCCCTTGAATCCTGCAGGAGAGAGAATGTGTTGTATTAACGAACACGATGAGATGAATCAGAGGTGCGTGTGCATATCTCTGTGTGCCTCAGTCCATCCTTCATTCCTTCAGCTGACTTCATGGTGTCTTATTTAACATAGCCTGTAGTTCTTCTTTAGAAGTCAGTGGTATATTTCTACTGTGTTGATCTCTAGACCTGTGATTAAACCAAACTTGGTGTTCTTGTTTCTGTTTCTGATGCTACAGGAGGTTTTGCTCTTCTTCCTGTTCCTTGTAATTCCCTGCGTAATTCTCCGGGTACGGAGCGTAGCTCTGTCCTCTGTCATCTGTGCTGCTTGCTTAGAACGGACGGTGTGTGAAAGCTGGTTGAGTTTGGGTGATGGTCGCTGGCCCAGCCATGCAATCTTAGGCTACCAGTGAGCACGTGCTTTAAATTCCCATTTCTAGTGAAGACCCCCAAGTGTGTACAGTTGATAGAATAGTAGTACTGGGTCAGGAAAGAGGCCTGCACCAAAGTGGCCTAGATTGCTGCTCACACTTTGCCCATGGTGAATGTTCACTGAGTCCCTAAAGGGCTCACTCTCTAAAATCTCTAAAATCCAGTGGATCGTGAAGCGGCATGTCTCCACGAGAACATTCTCTGCATTTGGGGTAGGACCATGCCTTTCTCCACCAAAGGCTAATAGCCACCATTCCCCGCGCGCGCACGCCCCCCCCACCCCCTCGCCACAGGGATAACCAAAAATGCCCCCACACAGCCTAAACACTCCTTATTGAGAACCACTCTAAAAGTTCTTCCTCTTCAGAGGTAAGGGGGTAGCCTGCCAGGGGAATTCATTTTTGAGATCTGGTGACATTGCATTTAGCAACCTCATAACTGCTGCTAAGGCACGTGCTAGTATGTTGCTTTATTCGACGTGCCTTTTTGCCTGAAGATAGTATTACAGGACTGTGGACAAGTTGAGAATGAAAGATAGGCAGCTCTTTGGAAAAGACAGTCCTAGAGATTGGTTTTTAGGTCTTTTTTTCCTCATGGCTGTGGAGCCTGGGGCTGTCCTGCTGTGCTTTCCTGCCCTGAGCCAGAAATGGGAGCTCCAGAAATAGGGTAACTGTTGTCAGAGGGGATGGATTAGCCTACGGAGCCACTGCGGCTTGTCCGCATAAGCTGTGATTGGAGTCATTTGAACCAGCTTAGCAGTCAGGTCTCCTAACCTTTTCGCCGTCGTTCAGGCCACAAGTGCAGTGTAAATACAGCTGGGCAGGTTTTACTTTAAACCGCACCAGCTTTATTTATTCCCTGCGTCGTTGCTGAATGAAACCCAGTTTGAATTTCCAGTTGCCCCTTTCCACCCAGATCCTTGCTGTTGACTCGTATGCTCATTTAACATTTTAATGTGTTAAACCGGTATTGTGTTGCTGCTGTTGAAAACCCTTAAGGTAACAACTGGAAATTCCACCAGTGACTACGCTTCCTTGCTCAGCTCAGATGTGCTGGGCCAGCTACGTCACCCCTTCTAGACAGGGGCCTCTACAGAATGCTCTCCGTGGAAGGCACGCTCGAAAGGGCCTCTTTATTTCGATAAAGGGTGGAGGGAAGGTAAAGACCATTTTCAGTTTAGAATGTGTTTGGAGCTGGTATGGGGTTCCCTCTGGGGTGTGTGTGTGTGTGTGTGTGTGTGTGTGTGTGTGTGTGTTTTAAAGCGAACAGCTATTCTTAGAATGTGAGCTTTATAATGGAAACAGGAAGAGAAACTGGTAGGACAGGTTGAGAATAATGAAAACACTCATCCTGCCTCTGTCAGTGTGTATGCTCTTGCTTCCTACATTTAGCCAGCAGCATGAAAAGATACGGGCCGGCAGTTCCCTTATATACACTGATAGGAGCCTATTCCCTTTGAAGTCTATTTATAACACAGAGCCTTTCGCACACCCGAGTACTGCACGAAGTGTGCCAGCACTCTATCCAGGATAAAGTCAGACCACATCCAGGGAGCATCAGCCTGTCCCCACCTGGGTCAGCAGGGCCAAGGAAGCGTGCTGGAGGCCTCCACGTGCCTGAGGGCAGATTACGAGAGGCCTTTGGGTTGCCCGTTTTTCCTGCTAAGGAAGCAGCCGGAAGCGTATATGTAAGAGTGTATTTATATCTTCTCCAGGACAAAGCATTGGCTTCTTTTTGTAGCAAGAAAGACTATACCTTCATTAAGTGGCAGATTTGTTTTCTACCCAGGTCCAAACTAATAAAACTCTTGTAGCCGAGGCATGGTTGTTGACTTCTTCCAGGAAGGAAAAACCACAGCTGTTTCTTTGAACCAGCCAGCATTCCTGTATTTTACATATTTCTAAAACTCTGCTAGGAAACTTTTTTTTTTTTAAGATGTTCAGCTTTGCCTTCTGTTCAAAAATTCTTCCAACCATATTGAGGGAAGCAGTTGTGAAATGGTGCAAAAATGTGCTCGTGGTGCTTGAGGACAGGGAGAAACTCCCACATGGGTTTTGCATATTTTGTTCATTTATATTCATGTTAATTTCTGTCGTTTGAAACATCATTAGTATTTCCGCTTATTGTCATCCTGAACGTTGTCATGAGTCTTGTGGGGCTGCCTTCACCTGCTCCACCAGCTGGGGCGGGGGGGGGTCCCTGCCACCTCGATAGTTCAGGAGACTCACTGTGGGGGTGGGCTCAGTAGTGCCCTCTCGGTTGACTGCCATTATTTTGACTTCTGATGGTATAATAAAATAATAGGACCCCAAGGGCCTCCAGCCCTCTCACATTCTACGAATTCCAGGGTTCCATGCCAGGCCATTTTAGCAGATCTGAAAAATTGAGTTTTCTACTTCATGCTCCTCGTCCCCACATGCTGGCACTTCTCTGTAACTTCAGCTGCTGCTTTTCTGTGTGTGTTCTTGAAATCACCAGCTTTTTACTGATTGTCTTTCGCAGTAGCCCATGCATATGATTCCACGGCTGGTCTTGCATGCAGCATCCGGAAGCTAGCATGGTCAATGGCTGGGAGGGGGGTACCCGGGGGGCCCTGTGGTTGTGGCATCACCAGGTCCAGCTCAGAGCTAGCTCTCAGTGGGGTGCTCCCAAGTTTTTCCTCTGTCCACAACCAACCTGTCACAAATACTTACCCAATTATCAGCTTATTGGACCTTATAAATCCAAAATCTTAGTGGGTCCATTTACTGCACTGTTTGTGTTCCAGTATACGACAGAATACTGGACCTATTTTATTCCTCTCATTACCCTTCAAAAAGGATATCAGTAAGGTTCAGGGTCAATATCTATCATAAACTGCTCACACAATTTATTTCTTCCATTAATGGTTTGCTCTAGTTAACAGAAAGCCAAGGTTGATTTTATTTTTTGATTTTGGAGGGTTTTTTTGTAGTCATTGCCAGTTCCAAAAATCTGTCATTTTGTTATAATCCAGTGATACTAACAGCTTACACTGTTGACTTGGGAAATTTTTTTAACAGCTTTCTTGGAGTATAACTCACATGTCCTACAGTTCACCTGTTTAAGATACACGAGTGGTTTTTAGACCATTAAATAAACATGTTGCAACCATCACTAATCAGTTTGAGAGCATTTTCATACCTATTAGCTGTCACAAAGTGAGTTTTATTATTGTCCAAGGTTTGTACCAATTATTTCTTTTTTTTGTTGCCTTGGGAAAATGGTGAGGCAGAAAACCTTTTAGTGATCTGACAGCAGCAAAGTCTTTCATGTAATTGAAATAAAGTGTTTTGTTTTTTTTTTTAATCTTTGGCTTCTTATTTGGTTGACAATGTGCTTTTCTGAGTTTTATCATTTGTTTCCTAATCTTTTGAGTTTAAAATGAGATTTCTCTAAGTTCCATTGCATTTTTGTTGGGTCTGTGTATGTGAGAGGGCACTCCCAGGTGCTCCCAGACTCTGGGTGAGAGCTCTCGGGCAAGTTCTTGTGGTCTCGGCAGCTCAGTGTCCTCATCTAAAGAAGCAGAGATCGTGTGCACAGCCTCCTAACAGGGCCGTTGCAAGATGAGACATCTGCCTCTTCTTTGTCAATTGTAAAGCATGACCCAAGATGCCACAGCACGTATTTCCTTTTGTTGGTTCTTTGTAGTATCTTGTGAGCCATACCCCTTAAGAGAAGTCCTTGGCAAACTTCTAAGTATTGAGACATAAATGAGAATCTCATTTGCAGAACTTGATCAGGAATCTCAGTAAAGTCCTCTAGTGAGGGGTAGGAGACGTTATGTGACCAGGCCACCGAACTCTGGCCGGGACACACTTGACCCTCAGATCAGATTCACATCCTCTCCTGGAGATCAGGGAGTGGAAGGGCACAGCAGGAAGCTCAGGCCCTATGGAATGGCTGGCTGCCCTCACCCCACAGCTCAGTAGCCAAGAGAGACTTACGAACCATCCTCCCCACCCCTCTGCAAAACAGAGCCTCATCTTCTCCGGCAAACCACCATTCTGGTTTCCATAGTAACTTCCCTGCTGGGACTCTCTTCCTCTTCACCTGCTAGAGGTCTCGTGGAAAACACTTCACCTGTTATTTAAAGCTGTTCTGCCTTCACCAAAGACAAGGAGAAGAGTAAAATCTTGCTTGAGAGCTGGTCGGCCAGCCTTCCTGTACAAAGAGAGGTCCTCCCCTCCCCCCCCCCCCCCCCTCGTGCAGGCCGGCGTGCGGCTTGGACTGCGATGCTCCGGAAGGGGAGGAGCCAATGACGTCACATACAGAGTCACTCTTAATGTCCTCTGCCTTCTACGTTTTCTTGCAGGAAGATCCACGCCTGAAATTTCCAGTGCATATGCGGTCAAAGGCATCTTTAAACCCCAATGACCTCGGCCCTCTTCCTGTGAGTACACTGCAGATGCAGGGACAAGTCTGAAAATGTTTATCCATTCATCTGCCCTGTGTGGAGGGAGATACCCTGTGGGCCTTCTCTTTCTCCAGGCTATTTTGGATCCCGTTGGTCTGTAATCTCTTCATAGAATTAGGTGCATGGCTGAATTCTAATAGTACATACAGCGGATGCCCCATACTTGGGAAAGAGGTTTCTGAGTTGTTTGCGGCTAGAAGGTAGACCTTGTAACTAGGATGTAAGAGGCATTCTCCACATGTGATAGGTTAGGCAGCACGCATTTGTTTTGTAACTTTGCAACCACTGGGTTCCATCCATATTGCTAATTAAGTCACTGGAACAGAAATATTAAAAACAGTGGGAGAAAAAGGCCGAAGTGATCACAGGTGGTTTCTGTAAGTCATTAGCCTGCAGATATTTTAAGTTTTTTGCCCTTGTTGAGTACTATTTATAAAATTTAATTTTTCATCGGTTTATTCTCTTTGGGGAGTTGAACTCTATTTACTCCATATTAGATTTTGAATGAAACTTTCACCATACATCCTTCTCAGCCGCCTCCCCCCAAATCAAACAGCCTTACAAGGGCAGGAAGGTAGGGAGATTCAAGACTCTTGTAGAATGGAAGGGTGCCTGGAGTTCTTCTGAGGGGATTTTCTAAACTCAAGAACCCCTCTGTTGCCTGGTGTGTGTGGTATGTGATCGCACAACTTGAATCTAGGAAGGTTAGGGTTCAGTCTTCATTCGTCAGGTTTTACACAAATATCCCTCCCTCTCCAGAACTGTTTGGTTCCTAGGTTGAGATGGAAAGAGCCCAGAGAGTGCCAGAGACCGAGATTAGACGTGAAAGATCACGGGCTGTCCTCATGTGTTGGATTCCTGAGTTTCAGATAGCAAGTAGGCACCGTTCATATAATGAGGGCATACCAGCTTTACGTTGGGAAAAAAAAATACCCAAATCCTTCTATTCTCTGAGTCCAAAGAGTGAGAGCCCACACCAGAGAATCTCAGGGTTGGGTCTTTCAGCCACGTGGTGGCAGGACTAAAGCATCTGTCTCTTGACATTTTTAAATTAACCTCCCTCCTCCCTTCAGTACTTGGTAAATATTTAATTAAATGAGCTATTCAGTCCTAAACTCAACTATTCCATGGAATGCTGGAGTTGCCCTTTGAAGCTTTTGAAGTAGCAAGCCCTGCTTCCTGTTCATCACACAGTGAGTGAAGGCTCCTAAGGCTGGCGAACATGTGATACAGTGTGTTGCTAGATGTTGTCATTAACTTGAAATGTTTGTGGCTTGTTCTTAATGTAACAGTGTACCCTAAAAGAGTCAAAAAGTGTCCTTAGAGTGTTTAAATTTAGCCATATTTTTATTTTTTTTGCAACTGTTAGCTAATGTTTGTATTCTCTCTCTCTTCTTCTTCTAATACCAGCCTGGTTGGGAAGAAAGAATTCACTTGGATGGCCGAACGTTCTATATTGACCATAGTAAGTAGGTTTTTTTTATAGACACGCAGGCATTGCAGGTAAAGGGATGGGGGGGACAGGGAATCATTCAAATATTATAGTGAAAGCTTTGTCATTTTACTCTTTGTCCAGGCAGCCAGGTGTTATGTGGAGAGCATGAGGCCAGAGAATCAGTGCCCTCGTACGGTACTGTGCATTCATCCCAAGTTTGCTTGAAAGGAGCCCACCAAGCTTTTACCCGATTTGATCTTGTGACCTATTAACTTTTTTCCCCCTTCATTAAAAAAATTTTTTGGGTCAATAACCCCTTGATTTCTGCGCTTTTAATAAATACACTGTAGTAATAGAAAATAAGGTTAGAAGTTATAATTGAGTCAAAAATCTATGTGTGAGCAGTGCTTTGAAGCAGCATGTTAAGCACTGCCGTCAAGGGTCTTATGGCAAGAAGCCCGTTCTGACTTATTTTCTATTCATAGCATGTGTCTTTGCACCCGGCACGCTAATCTATATGGAGTTTGTGTCTTGAAATTACAGTATAGTTGCTCCAGCACCTATGAATAAATGTGTGGTTTCTCATTTCAACTAAAAGTTAAACTGATAAAGGTATTGCTTTTAGCTAGGGTTTTTTTTTTTTTTTTAAGGCAACATGTTCTCCATGGGAACATATTCGTATATCCCTTAGAACTTCTGAAAAATGTATATTTAAAAGAAGTTTGCAAGTGTGTGCAATTGGTAGTATTTTGTTCTTTGTTTTCATTTGGTTCCTAAAGATTAGCAAGTCTGCCACAGGTTTCTCCAGCCTTACATTCTCTTAACTAATCAAAAGTCCACCGATGAGCCAATTGTGGGGAGAATGGGCTACGCTTTGGTTTAAATTTGGTGATTCACGGTACTTAGGTTTAGTTTTGTCTTTGACCAGTAAAACTACTAAGGGTTTGCCTGCTGTCCAGAATTTTACAGTGAGCCTAAAATTGCTACCATAAATGCTATAAAATGTGTGTACCCCCACTTTTTTCTCTGATATGCTATTTGTAATTCTCATAGCATAATTTGTTGAAGGGGGCACACACCTTTTTCCCACCAAGAACAAAAAACAATTCCTCTTTTAGTTTTTATGCTTTACAATTTCAGTTTTCAAAGGTAGATACGAATAATAATGATCTTTTTCTTAAAACAAGGTCTTAACCAGTAACACAGCCTTGGTCTGCTACACACAGAATATTTCACACAGCATTGTGGCCATGTTCTGGCTGGTGATCTGATGTTGGGTCGGCCTGAAAAGAATTTCATGAATGTTCTTAATGGAAGGGTCCCAAAACAAGAAAAACTCTATCGCCAATAAAGTCCATCCCGGTGTATGTTAGAAATAATAAAGATCATAGATTATTTTTCTCGTGGTGTGCGTACACCTAGTATAATATAGAGTAGATGTTTGATAAACGGTGACTTGAAGTTAATTTGTGGAGGGTCAGTGGTGAAGGCATGAGGAAGGTCATGTCCTTGGTTGGAAAGTGGAGAGAACTCGTCTTGGAGAAGCAGCAACGATGCCCACCCCAGGCTTTCCCTGCTTCTGTTCGTTGGGAGGCAGGAGACGTGTTAGTTTTGCTAAATGGGCTGTTCCTTATTCAAGCCACCAGTCCCTCCAAGTGCTCAGCTCACTCCCTTCCCACTCCTCTTGCCAGAACGGATAGCTTAAAGACGTCATGTCAGAAGAGATCAGGTATTGACATTGATCAAATAGCTCCTGTCTCGACCCTGGAGTAAAAGGTTAAGGGAAGATCTTGAACTGAATCGCTACCTCTCTTGGGGGTCATGTGGTGCTTCTTAAAGACCAGGTATGCCCCTCAGCTGTGAGTCAGTGGCCACGGGTGTCTCAGATCAATGCTAGAAGAGAAAAAATTCCAGTGAGGCTGTAAAATGCTATTTTTGTCTTTCTTGCCAGCAGTCTTACCAAACCTGTTAAAGTAGCTAAATTAACTTGAGTTTTTCATTCTTCTCCTTCATTCTTGTCCCTTTATTTCAAATACAATGTCTGAGGACAAAAAACAAGTTTAGATTCAGAAGTTCTGGAAAAAGTGAGTAAATGGCCACTACACATTCATATCCTGTATTGACAATACTTAGCTGTAAAAATCGATCTGCACTGTAACCACATAGAGACTTGGGAGCCCCAGGAGGTATTTGCAGTGTTGGGTAGAGGAATGAACCAGCTTTGAAGAAGCAGAACAGGTGAGGACCACACTTGCTCGCCACGTGGCCGGGTGCCAGGGCTGGGGGCTGCCTGCAAAAGGACCTTAGGAACAGATTACTTTTCGGATGGATCCCAAGTGATAAGACACATTTATGCAGGAAAGCCCGAGGAGCGCAACCCCAGGAGGGAGAAAACATACAGATGTATGAAGGTGTGTGGACTGGGCCACAGTCTGTGACCTGTGGTGGGGCTGCAAATGGCCAGGGCACAGAGGAGGCACATAGGTCAAAGGGCGTCCGCCAGGGGTGGAAACTCGAGTCTGTCTCTTCTGCAGGCAGTAGGGAGGTCCTGAAGGTTTTTCTGGAGGGGCCTGACCGGTCAGATTTGTTCTTTAGAAAGATCCCTGTGGCAGAACTGCAAAGGAAGGCTTGAACTGGGATGAGTGAGCCCGAGGCCAGGGAAAGAGAGGGCACAGTCCATGGAAGCGATGCACCCTCCTGAAAGCAGCTTTCTCAGTGAGACGGGGAACAGAATGGCGGGAGCCAGAGGAGAATGGCTAGGGAGGATGGGGTGTAGCCAGTGCTGGGTTTGAACAGTGAATGCGCTATGACACGGGCATTTGGGAGTAAAGGAACACAGGAACGGGTTTTGTTCCTGAAAGATTATGGGTTTGGTTTTGGTAAGAGTTGGATTTGAGGTCACCATGGGAAATGTGGTTGCACGTGTCAAGGGTGGAACTGGACAGACTATGTGGGAGACGCCATGCGAAGGTAGTCATTAATTTACTTCTGCTTTGATGGTATCCAGGTGATAGGACTGTACTCCGGGGAGCTGTCACTCAGCTGTACTCTCTTTATTTGGTTTTCTTTTATTCTCCATCACAATGGCAACTTTTACTTTCCACATTTCTTATGCATGAGGTAAGGGGCCCAAAATGCCTTTTACTTCCATCACAGTTCTCTAAAACCATCGAAACATCTCACGTACATTACCTGCCAACGTGAATCTAGAATCATGTGCTTCAGCTGTTGGATTTTAAAACTTGACCTCTACTTTCATTAAAATAATTAAAATACCAGATTTGGAAAAATTCCTGGTATGGTCATTAAAACCAAATTTAATGGTTATTCTTATCAATCTATTTACAGAGTACATAGGAAATAAGCAGAATGAATATTCTTAATTTCCCTTTTTTTTACCAACTTAGATTCCCTAAAACTCCAGAGAGAACCCATTCTCCCCCAGTCAGCCCTCTGCATACCCTCTCACGCAAATCCATCACTGCCTCCTACACACACAGGAATCCCCGTGCACAGTCAGAAAACCCACGTGATTCAGGGTGCCCATGGCACCGTACCACCTACACCACTGGAGTAATTGTATAGGCGGCGTTGAACATTCTTGCTGACATGGACACATTTAGAAGAAAGAACACACTTCTCGCCAGCTTGACCAAAAGGGAGACCTTTCTCTGTCCTCTTTGCTCTATCTAATGCTCATTTTTTGGGACTCCTTAGCAGCTCTGATTTTTGCGTGCATATGAGTGACACGTATAATGGATTATTCTTTTGTCCAGTGTACGATTCTTAGTTGAAAACAGTTTTTCAATGCCATAAGCAAAGAAAAAAGTATTTGAAATGAGAAAAATTGTGTGTGTGTGTGTGTGTGTGTGTTAACTTTTTAAGGACTAAGACTTGTTATGCCTTTTTTCAGTTAAAGGAAAATCAAGATGAAATTATAAATCCTTGAAAGAACAGGGGTTTATAATTGAAATTTTGGCAGATTTTCTTGCCAAAAACAGTGTGAATAGATGGTTTGGCTTTAGTCTTGCATTTTTGATTGAGTGTTTTTAACTAAACAGTATGGGCAGGGGGGCTGGCATATAGAATAGGGTGCTCTTCTAACCCTGCAGTACTGAGTTATCTATTTTGGGGGACAGCTTTTGAAAAAAAATCCAGAAATAATTCTTTTGAAAACATTTTTGACACAGAATAGATTTGAACTAATATGCTGATTTTTTTTTTTAAAACATTAATTTTCAGATAGCAAAATTACTCAGTGGGAAGACCCAAGACTGCAGAATCCAGCTATTACTGGTCCGGTCAGTATTCTCAAGTTTTAACTCTTCAGTGTAATATTTGGCTTGCATCTAAACATGTATTTCTTGAGTATTACTGCTTACCCGGTGCCAGGGGCCTGGTGTGGTTGGCTAGTTTAGAATCGCCCCCATCTCTTCCTCACTGGAGTTCCTGGGTGGGATACAACTGCATTTGCCTTTTTGAAGGGCTTTCGCTGTAAAGGAAAAGAAAGTGCTTTGTTAATGGTAACAAACTAAACATTTCCTTTTCTCCTTTGTAAAAAGGTGGATTAAAGGTAAAACAATCAAAATGTCCTCTCTTCCTTTTTATACCAAGCCAAGCCCTGTATCTGTAGCATTTTGTCATTTCTTTTGGCCAAGAGTGGTAAATGCATGCTAACAAATTTAAGCTGTATTCTGACTCTCTTCCAGCGTGGAACGTCTGGAAAAGTTTGGGGGAGGTTGTAGCCAACCTCTGGAGCTGGCAGAGTTAAGAACTTTTGTCTCTGTTGACCCACTAACTTCCTCGCAGTCCCCACGTATACGCCGGGTGCAAAAGGAAGCTAGGTAGAGCACCCTCTTAAAATACTGCCGCACGCTGTGTTCATAAGGACTTGGTCCCGAATACCGCATGGGTCACAGTCATCGGCAGGGAATGTACCAGCCTCTCTGGTCAGTGTTTATATGAGTGTGGGGAGCTAATTTGGAATTACAAGAAACATATGGCATCAGCAAAGCATTGCAAACTTGGGAATCTGCTAAAAACTGGAGGAGCAAAAGGAAATAAAGCATATTGAATGCTGAGCTAAGAGGCCCTTAGGTATTTTTATAATACTGCTTTTGTGGCTTTAATCTGATTCCGTTCAAATTAGGTTTTGAATTACAAAGGTAAGTCTGTTTGAAAACTTAAAAGGTAATACCATGAAAACCTACCTTGATACTTGACATCCCCTTAGTTAATTTGTTGGATTTGTTTATTGGCTTTGTTCAGCTGCTTTGCTACTGTGTAACACAAAGTGCCCAATCATACCTCAGTTAAAACAGCTGCTTTTTATGTGACTTCAACACCTGCCTTATTACCATGGCTTCCTTTTGATATATTCACAGTCACGATAAGGTGTTAAGAGTCCTGTTTTCTCTTCTACATCATGGGAAACGTATTCGGGAATCAAGGCTGTTTTCAAGTGACAGAGGACTTTTGACATAATTCTGAAACCTTTTGAAATATCTCTATCACTTATTGATCATCTGCCTTCACTCAAACACTGTTAGTTCTTTTTGCTATTGAAAATTGTTTAGCATCATAAATCCAAGTAAATTTGACCCAAAGAAAGATTTTTTTTTTTTTTTTTTTTTTACTAACGAAAGAGCCTTGTTTACTCTTTCCTTAGTAGGATACTTCTTTCAGGAAGAGCATGTGTATTTAGGTAATTATCCACTTAATGTAGACAGCTGGCTTTTGTTGTCATTCAGTTCTGAATATTTGGTAATTTCCATGATTTCTTTCTCTCCTCGACTTATAAGTTATTTAGAATGTGCTTTTCGTTTCTAAGAGTATGGAAGGGTTTTTGCCTATCCATTTCTTACTAATTTTCTAATTTTACTGCTTTGTGGTCAGAGAATATTATCTATGGAATATTGATTACCAGATATTTGAAACTTCCTTGGCAGCTTGGCCATTTTTTATAAATGTTCCTTTTGTGTTTGAAAAGAATGTGTATTCTGTCTTTGTTGGGTATAGAGTTCTTTATATGTCCATTAAATCAAGCATATGGTGTTCAAATTACTCATTTCCATCACTGCTTTTTTTTCCTGGCTGTTCTGTCTACCCAAGACAGTAGTGTCAGACTCTCTGATGGCAAGCATGGCTTTATCAGTCAAGTTACATTCACTTTTTCTTCTTAGTATTTGCCTGGTATGTCTTTTCTCCCACTCAATTAGCTGTATTTTTTCTCTTTTATTACCTTCTATTAGATTGATAAAGTGCCCTTTATTTTCTTTCATTTTCTATATTTGCTTGGAAGTTGTATTTTCTATTTCTGTGCTTACATTAACATTTTTAACCAACGTACTTCATGACAAAATTAATTGCCCTCTACTCTGCTCCTGAGCAAAATGGGACTTGAGGGAACTCTCATGCCATTCTTCCCACTTACTTTCCATTGTTCAGCAACATTTTAAAACTTTCCAAACAGCCATTGATATTTTATCTTTGTTCTCAATGGCCAGTGCTTATTTCCTTCCCTCATATGTAGGCAGATTTCTTTGCCCACCATTGGTTCTTACACCTGCTGTTTCCAGGTTATCTTCTGAATGAAGTATGGTTCCAGATTCTCAGAGTCTACAGATCGGCAGCATCAGAATCGTCTGGAAACTTGTTAAGAAATGCAAATCTGGGAGTCCCAAGCCAGGCCTACTGAAAATCAGTAACGTTGGGGGTGGGCCCAGCAGTCTGTTTGGACACACCCCCCTAGGGGTGGTGATACCCCCTGGAGCAGCACTGTCTGAGAGTGGGAAGCTCTTTAGTCTGAGGGAGAAGGCTTTTCTGACCTCTCCGTTAAATGACAGTTCAGCTCTGAAGCCTTGGCTAACAGTTATTTTCCTAATACTTTGGAGATCTTGTTTCTTGTCTTCTGGCCTCCACAACTGTTGAGAAGCTTGTTGTTGATTGGCATTTTTTTGATGGGTAAATCTTCTCTCTGGCAGTTTTGAATTTTCTCTGTGACGTTGGTGTTGTATAATTTTACTCTCATGAACCTAAGTGTGGATTTCTTTATATTGATTCTGCTTTGGACTCATTGTAATTCTTCAATATAAGGACCCTGTCTTCCCTCCATTCTGGAAGATTCTTGGCAGTTAGTTCTCATACTGTATCTTTGCCATTCTTCCTGGTTATCTGTACCAGTAATTCCTCCTAGGTATGTGATTCACCTTTACCTTCTGTCTTCCTAATCTCTTAGTTTTCCAGTTTTCCATCTCTCTCTCTCACTCTCGGTCTCTCTCTCTCCCTCCCTCAATCTCTAGCTCTCTCCATTGCTGTATTATGGGCTTAGCTTCCAGCTAATTCTTTTTTAAGCTTTTTATAACCTACCCTTTACCAGTTCAGTGTGTCTGTTATTTCATTAACTGTGTTTAATTACTCATCGTTCTATTGGGTCTTTTTAAATTTGCTTGGTCTTTTCAGTTACTGTTATTCTATCATGTTCTTCCATTTTTTTATTTTCTTTTTTAATTCGTACTTAGCTCTCTAATCATTCTTAAAATGCTTATTTCATATCCTCTTTCAGATTATTCTGTTATCTCTGGCCATAGGGGCACTAAATCTCCCACATGTTGTGTCTGTAGACTCTCCTCAGTGGTAGTTCAGTTTATAATTTGTGTGTGTGCGCTCACCTTCCCCCCCGCCCCCCGCCATGAGGCATTTATAAGACCTGACCTGTATTTACCGTTAACTTCTTAGCTTGGGATCATGCAGGCCCAGTTAATATAACTGTGGACTTCATACCCAGTTTGGTGTAGGCTTAGAGTATGAATTTATCACAGGTCTGTTTCTTTTTGTTTTTCTCTCGTTTGTGGTCCTGGACAGAAGGTAAGCTTCCTTACAACTTCCCTGGGCTGGCGGGTAGTTTTCTTGTCCCCATGTCAGATGTAGGTTTTAAGCAGGGAGCTCTGCTCTTACTCCCTAGGTCATACAGACTAGTAGGCCAACTTCCATGTCCCCGTCTGTGGATTAAAACCCCAGCCCAAGCACCCAGTCTAGGTCCAATGCCCACTTCTTTAATTTTAAGTCTTGCTGCTTATCTGGAACCTCACATTTCTCTTTTTCCCCCAAGTTTTAAAAAATACCCCAGAATCAGGGAGGGGGGTCCCTTTCTGTGACCGCTCAGCGTTACTGTCAGTATGCCCTCTGTGTTACAAGCATCACCAGTGGAAGTGTTGATCCAGTGCTGTCCGTGCTTACTACTCTTATGAATACTGTCTTCATGTTCGTGTCACGCTTTGTACTTGGCCGAGAACTTTATAATCAGCTGCTTTGAAAACTCCAAGCAGTCCCCTCAGGAAGGCAGGGAAGATGTTGTTGTTCCCAATTTGTCAGAAGTTCGGAAAACTAATTGTGTCACCCTTAGTTCCAGCAAATGCCAAAAGTCAAAGTGAAGCTGCAGGTGCACTGACCTCACCCGTGTCTCCGTGTCAGACGCGAGCCGTCCTCCGTAAGGAGCTCCGGCGCCGGGTGGGCTAGAACGACCTGAAAACGTTCAGACCCGACTTCTCTAATACGTCAGCTTGTCACTTGTGCTCAGAATAGAAAACCTATTTGAGAAAGAGCAAAGGGCTTGAATCAACAGACGTGTTAAGTTCTGATGCAGGCTTTATTTTGTAAGTTCAATTGTACGTAAGAAAATAAGATGCCAAATTTTCAAGAGAGAGTCAACAATCTGGCCAGTCCAGTACAAGACATTGACCACCCTTGGAAGTGTCTTCAGAGGCTCTGCGTTATGGATGTCTTTGTCCTGCTACGCTGTTGGCTTCTGTTGAGATTGTAAAAACCTCCTTATTCCACTTCTTATTCCTAAGAACTCTCTCTAGAGAGAGAAGTAAGTATTGGAGGAGGATCAGGATTTTTCCATTTTCATGCCTCGTTCCCCAGAAGAAGAAAGACCAGAAATATCTCAGCGTTTTATTTCCACCCACATGTAATCGGCACCTCCCAGTTAAAGTCAGACAGGAGAGTAGAGAGCACAGGCTGGGGGCAACATTTTAAAATATATCCCCTCCCCATCATTTAAGACTCTTGAACTTGTATTTTAAGCCTTTCCTCAACATTTTCGGGGGAGGGGGTGGACACAAAACCAAAAAATAATAGGCTGGGAATCACAGATTTTTGGAAATGGAAGAGCCTTGAAGTGCTTCTGGTCCATTTCTTCTTAACGTGAAGAAATTCTGTCGTCTGGAGGGTCTGTCAACATGGCTGGCTGGCGCGGGAGTCTGCCTTACAAGCCAGGTCCGCTGAAGCTGGCCTGAGATAGTGAAAGGACATTGAGCTTACGTTCCCTCTGTCACAGTTCAGCGTAGCTAAGAGCATCGGCTGAACGCTTTCCTTCTCGAGATTTTACACACACTGCTTTCTAGTGATTTATTCCCTCCTGTCACTGTGGGTTCGGCTCAGATGTCCCTTCCTCAGAGCTGTCCCTGACTGCTCGTATCATAGCCTGCCGAGAGCTCTCTCTCAGCTTTTCCTCAATACATTCACCACTCTTCGTTTATTTCCTACTGCCACGTGCACACAGTAGCTTGCAAGCTCCAGGAGGGAACAAGGGAAGAAATCTTTGGTTGATGTACCATTACTTCCCTAGTACCTAAAATGCCCTGGCGCACAGTAGATGCTCAAGAAGCATCTGTTGAATGAATCAGCAGAGGAACCACCAAAGAGTGAATATGCAGGAAATCTTAGTATGTGATGGGCTGTAGTGTTAGTGGAGCCAAAAACAAGACATGGCTTATGTCAGAACATTGTATCCTTTCCCTCATTTTGGTGGTTGTCCAGATATTGGCAAAATTTCTACATTTCCTAGAATAAGGATTCATACATGGTATCATCAGACTAAACACGGCCCCAAATAAATATGATATGTGGTCAAATCTAGTGCTCAATGGAAAATCAAATGAAGAATGGCTTAAAAACTAAGAGCAGACCCGGGGTACCCATAAATTGTAGAATGTTCTTCGGATATATAAACACATTGTCTTTATTGTTCTTGAATTACAAAGCAAAACACTGACATGATTATTGTTTTCTATAAGAGTGGTTATTTTTGTTTTGGCTTATTGTTTGTGTGATTGTGTCTTAAAATAGTATGAAGGAGGGAAGCTTTTGTTCCTCACTTCTCCTCTTTCTGAAAGTATAAGGTGTTGTTAGGTTTGGAGTCTGGAGATACTTTACTAAGGATCAGTGTATTTTGTTAGCTTAGCCCAAAATGATATCAGCAGAACTGTTCTTGCCCAAATTCATACTATTTGTGAAAAAGCAACAAGTTTTTCTGAGTATGAGGCTGTCCCAGTTATGTCCATGTGTGTGCAAAAGCCAATCTTCTCTGCTTCATTAAAAAAATTAGAAGCCTTTTCAGTAGCCTGAAGTCAGGGCTCCGGCTCTCAGATATTGTAAGCTACTTTACAACATAGCAAGTTAAGAATATAAATGACTACATTAAAAGGTTATTACTTCTCTGGGAGAGATTCCAGAACTTTTGGGTAATGAAAGCTAACTCAGTTACTGAACCCACACCTTTGGTACCATCACTCTGCTTCCTAGATAAGCCATTCCAGATTTAAAGAAATCCCTGCCCAAGACTACTAACTAGTAAGAGGCAAACCTTCTGACTCCTACATCGAAGATGTTTCCAGAATGCTATCTACCTGATTGTATATTCCTTGATAAGAGTATCAGTTCACTGGCCTTGTTATTTTATTTCCTCCCCATGGTTTTTAAAAGCATGAAGAGTCTTTTCAAAATGACCACATAGGTCATTTTGGGTTTTGTGTTAAAGAATCATAGCCAGTAACTTTTATCTAAACTTACAACAACAACAACAACAACAACAAAAAGGTTACACCCTAACTCCCATTTAGACAAAAGTCACATGGACAGTATATTTGGTTTATGTGGCATATCCCTTAAAAATGATTTCTTGAATATCAGTACAGTTGTTTTCCGGGGTGAAAGCCCCCCCCCCATACAGTGCCGATTAGCCTCAATCATTTCTAGAACTTTCCCGTGTACTATGATAAATTTCAGTGATAATATTATGGAGAGTGAGAATTTTAAGGTTTATGATTCGTGAAATTCTGTGAATGTTGGCTCAGTATACATAAAATTTCAAGTGTATTGTTTATCTAATTTACAAATTTATCTTCCAGGCTGTTCCTTACTCCAGAGAATTTAAACAGAAATATGACTACTTTAGGAAGAAATTAAAGAAACCTGTGAGTAACATGTCTTCCAAAAATGCTGTTTTAGTCATCTGTAAGTTGCCAAAGTTACTTCAGTGAGAACAACTTGTGTGTTTACCTTTATGTGTTACTAAAAATATTCCCTTACTTTTCCCATTGCACTTTGATCCACCTGGATCTTCAATCTGAATTTTCTTTTTAAGAGACCTGGTAAGTGAAGACTAACTTAGTATTACATATCAAATCAACCTGAATGGTAATTTCTCATGTAATAATAACAAGATAGAAATGATTTTAGTGGGATATAAAATAATTTAGGACCTAGTCAAAAAATGTGGAGAACCCTGCGGTCGTCATCATAAAACCTAGACTCTACTCAGAAAAATGTTCCCATCCTTCCCTCCCAATTCAAAAGTATAGTTTTAATTATAATTATAACACAAATACAATTTGCCAAATATATTTGGCATGTTAAGAACGAGTATAATTTTCAGATTAAAATTCTCAGTGGGAAACCTTGTGAGGTTTTTACAGGCCGCATTTTAAATCACAGTATTACATTTTCTCCTGGCACATCCTCCCCGGATCTTCAGCACCGTGTCTTCTGTCTTCCTGTCTGACGTCACCTCTCTGGTGCAGGTTTTACCAGTTTTCCCTTCAATGTGCACACTCATGGTTTCTGCACCGGCCACTGTTTCTTGGCTTCCTCCCCTTGGGAAGAGGAGAGTACTGGGCACAACTCCCCTCACCCCAGTCTGCCCGGGCTCCATCGTGGTCTCTCCCACTCCGTGCCCTTGGCTGATGCCTCTTTTCTGGGCCTCTGCAATGGGCAAGGCACTGGGGACATGCAGGTGCATGAGACAGTCTCTGCGTCGGGAGCTCCCACGTTTGGATCCTCTCCCTCCCAGCGTGCTGATTCAAGTAGCTCTTGGACAACTGCCTTGAAAGTGACTCTGATAAACACACATAAAATTCCTCAGTGTTATTTAGTGAGTAACCTAATGTCCCCCAGTAGCTGGGAATGACTTTGTGGACGGGAGCCTGTCATACCGTGGCACTCCTGCTGGGGTGTCATCTGCCAGGAAACCCCACTGCAAATCCACTGTCAGAGCAAGACTAACCCTGGTCCTCCTTTTTCCAGGCAGCAGTGATTCACAACTTCGCTCAAGTGCTTGTTTATGTTCATGTTCTTTAACCGTGACCTTTGCCATGCTTTCCCACAACCTGGCATGATCCTCGAGGTCCCACTTCTCATGGCACCAGAATTAGCTTGTAGGCATCATGGATCACATCTACCAGCTGGAGACCCTGCCAGAGTTGAGAATGCTCTCAACTGGGCCAGATGGGAATTGTTTTCTGGGTTTTGATGACCTGGACTGACATCCCTTTCTTCGACAGAAGCAGTATCGAGAGTTGACTATATTTCAGTGGCCAGTGGGTGGACAGGTGCCTCACGGTTGTTTATAAAAGGCAGGGAGAGGATGATTGTCTTCTACTCCACATAGTTTCTTGTGCCTCATGTGTTGCTGGCTCCGTCCGACAGCTGCTGGTTCATGCTCTGTGTATCTTATCCTGACGTAGTGGGCCGCGATGTCTGTGTGAATAAAATCCCTGAAGGAGGGAATCTCAGTTGGAGCCCTTGGTCACTGCTTATTTATTTGAAGACTGCCATCATTTCTACTCTTTGTTGTTTTTCTCTGTTCAAAAGTAAGATGTGTATTTGCTGTGTGATTACGTGCCTGTTTTCTTCTTTCATGTAGGCTGATATTCCAAATAGGTTTGAAATGAAACTTCACAGAAATAACATCTTTGAAGAGTCCTATCGGAGAATCATGTCTGTGAAAAGACCAGACGTCCTGAAAGCCAGACTGTGGATCGAGTTTGAATCGGAGAAAGGTCTTGACTATGGGGGTGTGGCCAGAGAGTGGTTCTTCCTACTGTCCAAAGAGATGTTCAACCCCTACTATGGGCTTTTTGAGTATTCTGCAACGTAAGTATGCGGAGTGCACTCAGAATGTGTCTCCCCCACCCCCCAAAAGAGTAATTAGTAATGAATTTAAACCTAATGGGAGAATGAGCGGCTCAGTCATTCGAGATGAATTAACATTGCTGATTTCAGCACTCCCCTCCCCCCGTAAGTCTAGAACAGGTTCCGACTCTACAAGGTGAAGTAATGTACTCTGCCTTGTCATTCGGGTTCATGTAATTGAAGTGGAAAATGTGCTGGGGACTTATGGTTAGGAACAAGAGGCAATTTTCATTTGTAATGTTATGGTAATTCAGGAGGATTTGTCAGTGTCAGAATTCAAAGGAACTCATCAGGTTTTGAACAAGAATAGTTTCTGAGGTTCTGCTCAGAGGCAAATGATGGCAAACTTTGAGGACCCATTCTTTAGGATATAAAGGACCGTTGGTCTGTATTGGTCTGTAAGGGAAGAAACAGATTCTCCCTTGTATTGGGATTTTGTCTTCACCAAACAGAAACTGAGGCGGAGTTAGTTGCATTCTCAGGAATCAGACAGCCACGACTCACAGGGTCGGGAGCTCCTTCCAGGCTTTGGAGTCTCCAGAGGCTTCGGCTGAACCTGAGGCCCCAGTAGGATAGTCATTGACCTTGCTGAAGGGCCACCTGTGCCGTCAAGGGACATGGGTTCTCCCGCATCATCTCCTGGGAGCTCTCCTTGGTTGCTTTAGCCAAGAGTTCCCATTTTGTTTTTTTTGTTTGTTGTTGTTCACCATGAGCACCATGAGAAAGCCTGCTATGTGAAATTGATAAAACCATTGAAGTGGAGGGCAGGGTAGGGAGGCAAGACCCTTATCTCTCACCCACATTCCCAGAGAGATCCCCCCCCCCACCACCACAGGGAATCCCTGTGGAGCCCAGTTTGAAAACCACTGATCCTCAAGATCTTGAGACCAAAGAAGGATGATTAGATAAACGTGAACATTTTGAGGTTTGTATTGTTGAGACAGCTAAATGCTACTCCCATTGCCCTTGGAGCCTTTCAGGGCAGAGTGGTGGCCAGACCAAGGGTTGGGTCCATCGGGAAAACTTTTAATCTCCAAACCACAAGTCTTTCAAAGGAATTAACCCTCATCCTCACAGAGAAAACCTGTAGTATTCACGTCATTGGCAGTCGACACATGGCCCCTCTGTTACATGATGTTTCTCGTGTTCCCAAAATACTTGACTGAACCATATGCAATTGACATTTTTTATAGAGCAAAAGTAGTCAAATATCAACAGTTTCTGGTGATGTGACTTACATAGGGCATGTGCACCTGCTCTGTTAGACCTCAGTCGGTCACAAAGAGGCTAAACAGTAAGTCACGTTCTCTAGCTTTTACGCCTTTTTCCATTGGGTACAGAATGTTTGCAGGTGCACTGTGCAAGTCTAAGGACTGGTAGCAAAGGAGAATTCAGGTCGACCTGTTGAATTTCTTATTTAAAAGTATGATTACGCTTTACCTCTCTCTTCCTCCCCAAAGGGACAACTACACACTTCAGATCAACCCCAATTCAGGCCTCTGTAATGAAGACCATTTATCCTATTTCACTTTTATTGGAAGAGTTGCTGGTCTGGCAGTATTTCATGGGAAACTTTTGGATGGTAAGTTAACTGAAATGACACAAAGTGACCAAAGTAGGACAGTGCCGTTTGTGGTTCCTTACTAGGTGTCCTATCTTTCACATCACGATGTTATGCAAAAGTTTCACTGATTCTCTGTAATTGGATAAATTGGTTTTTTGGTTTGCCCGTAAAAGAGGTGCTTTTCCCTGGTGTCATCCTAATTTGAGCACTGAAGACAATAGTGTCTACACAGTTTAAAAAAAAAAATTTTTTTTTAACCTTACACTGTAAAGCACAGAGCATTCTGTATTTGCACATTTTCTATGTTTTCCAGAATAACTTTTTTTTTTTTAGCAAGAGGTATATTTGGTGACAGATGGAAAAGCTAATTGAAAAGTTAATTAAAATGATCTAATCCATCCAATATCCTGCTATTGTTCCGTTTGTCCCCAAATTATTATTTTTGAATGTGAAGAGATTGTAAGTAATTTCAAAGCAATGCTATCACTCAGCGAAGAGATTGACCCTGGGATCACTGCTAAAACAGATGGCACAAAAGAATCTCTGTATTATTTAGAGCATATAAGTGATGGAAGAATTTCAAGGTATACTTAAAGTTAGAAGTCAGACTCCCTCCCTGGCTGGATCTATAGGCTTCTTGGTAGTAAAGACCTCTTCTGCATTCAGTCACTTCAGAAGTAATGCCCATAAGAGGGCATTACAGAAATCATCAGTGAGGAAATTGAATTTGAAATATTTTTGAAGGGGGCGCCTGGGTGGCTCAGTCGGTTAAGTGTCTGATTCTTGATTTCAGCTCAGGTCATGATCTCAGGGTCATGAGATTGAGCCCCACAAAGGGCTCTGTGCTCAGCAAGGAGTCTGTCCTCCTCACTCGACCCCTCCCCCAGCGAGCACTCTCTGTCTCCAAAAAATAAATAAAATCTTCAAAAATACCTATTTTTGGCATGAAACAGTTGAGGATAGAAGGCAGAGAGTAAGATTTGGGGTTAGAATTGTAATTACCTACCATAGAAAATGAGGTTTTATGGGGAAATATGTTAATTGTGTTTATGGAACCTCAGCTATTCCAAAAACTAATCGATGTCCCCTCTGTACTTTTCCCTTTAATATATTTTCACTGGTAATTGGTAGCTGATATTTGATCCTCTCATTTCATATTTTATTTTTGGTTGGGAAAGTAAACTTTTTTTTTTCTGATTAGAAGGAAGCCACAGTCATTATTTATGTATATATAAAATATATACATATACACAGGGTGTGTGCAAATATATTTTAATTTGCAACTTTGGAGTCATGCCATAAATTATTTCAGCCTATGCAGATTCATGTCAGCTTTCTCAGAGGTCTGTTTATTTACCTTCTGCCAAGTGAGAAGGCATTCTTAGTTGCTTTGGAGAAATCTAGAAAGTAGAAGATAGGATCCTGACCTCAGTGAACCGTCTGTTCTCTTGGGGCGGGGGCATGGTGGCGAGCAGAAGAATCGCAGCGACAGGAGAAGGAGGCACAAGGAACAGGCCGAGGAGAAGGCAGCTTGGCTGGAGGGCCGGGGAGCGTGTTGACCACGCTGTACCTCCCCTCGAGGGTGGGGTAGGATTTACGCATTTCGAAGCTGGGATCACTTTGGAGCCAGGCTCCATGGAGGGAGCAGCGGGAAGGGGCAGGAACATGTCGTGGAGTGGAGGAGACTGCCACACGGGGGGACAACAGTGTATCTCAGCAGTTGCAGAGTTAAGAGCCAGAGTGCCCCCGGGTGTGGGCTGAGAATGTGAGTGCCCCCTGTAGGCTGAACCTGTGCGCTCTGCAGGTCAGCGCACCGCTGCCTTCTGCTGGTTTCCTCCGTTTACTACCTTTGACCTCCCTAGACCCCGAAGGTTATTGAGCCAGCAGGGTGGGGAATATGCAGCAGAGCACCGGGACAGATTGGATGGGGCAGGGGGGCGAGGGTGAAGGAGGAGGGGGAGAAGGGCCCCCTGGGAGGAGGTGGCGCCCAAGGGATGCCGACTTGCCCTTGGGGAAGGCAAGTCAGGGTCCCTGCGGGCCACCTCTGTGGTGGTGGAGTCCACCGCCATAGGCCTTCATCCCCCTCCCCTGGAAGCCTGCACAGCCTTCTGAGTGGTCTCCCTCGTTTCCCACTTGCCCCCTTCCATGTTTTCTCCCCATTACTGCCCAGTGATCCCCAAGTGCAGGTGAAATTTTCACCTGGCTTTTCCATGACACGGGAGCCCCACAGGCAGCAGCCTGGCTCTGCAGCGCCCCCTGCTGGCTGTGTGCTTCCCAGTCCCCTCTCCGGCCTGGCCTCAACCTGGCCCACCCCTGGCAAGTCTGTCTTGTCCCCTCCGCTTCCACTGCTCTTTTGTCCTCTTGTTCATGTGCCTTGTTTGAGCTGCAGACTCCCGCTTGGCCCTGACTTTTTCCCCCCCTCCTTAGAAGCCTTTAGACCCCTTCCTGTTGTACTATCCTGCCTGAGCCCTGCCTTCCCCTAGGCCAGGCCTGGCCTCTCATTCCACCTGAGGGCAGCTTCATTTTTTATTTCAGCAGTATCACAGCTTTGAGAACTAACCCATATTTTTCCTCCCTCTCTCAGGTTTCTTCATTAGACCGTTTTACAAAATGATGTTGGGAAAGCAGATAACTCTGAATGACATGGAATCTGTGGTGAGTAAATATCACTCCCCTGGGCATCATGGGCCCCTGTGCCTCGCAGAGGGGTAGCTGAGATCATGTTGTAGTTGCAGTGAGTTTTGTGGGTGTTGTCATTCAGTATGAACAACAGGGAACATTGACTTGTTCACGAAGTTAATTGAGCTCCCTAAATTCTAATAAGTAAATCGTTGTTCACATTTCCTAGAATCGTGCTGCTCGAGGTGGGTAGACTCCAGCCTCAGCCACCTCACTTCCCTGGAACTGATTTGACCAAACTCAATCCAAGGGTCATCTGGGGGTCTCACTGCAGCTCTTACTTTCCTTCGAAAACCGCTGATCCGAATGTTCAGAGATTCATCAGCTATCCGTCTGTTTTCTAATCTCAAAACATGGAAGGAGCTCAGGCCAAAACGTAGCTAAAGGGAAGAGCACTTCCAGATACGGAAGTGACCGGTTCGGTGCCGGGGTCGGGATGAACCCAGTCAGAAAAGGATGCTGGAAGACACTCTGAAACATGATTCGGGCTTTCCCATTGTAGTCAACTTACCCGTTTTATCTAGGCTGACCATTTTAGGGTCCAAAGGATTTTCTATAAAAACAAAAGTGACAACTCTTCTCGTAACGTACCTGCTGCTTCTGGTTTTCTGCTAGTTTACCCATCCCCCCACCAGCCCGCTCCAGCCGAGCGTGGGGGTGAGTGCCCGAGTGCCCGCGCGCTCACAGGGCCATCAGGAAGCTCTTTGTCCACTTGGGGTATTGCAACTCTGCTTTCATGTCCTGTCACTTGATGAGAAAGCACGTGCATCCCCTTGGCCTCGCTGTGGTGTCAGTGGTGTCTCTTAGGTAGTCGGGCGTTTGAGCCATATTCGCCTCGTTTACCAGCGTTCGTCAGTGCTCTGCTCATCATCTCTGTGAAGGAAGAGGGTGACGCCCACCGTGCACATGAATCCACTCAACTGGTTTTCCCGTGGGCAAGTTGCTACACAGAACCCCAGTAGCAGCCTCAAAGCTTCCACCTTTAACTTACGTTTCTATTATAATAGAATGAGGGAGCTGGGAACATAAAAATTTCCTCTAAATCTAAACTTTATGCCACCTGTTGACGGCTGGTGCACGCATTCTCTTCTGCCTTCCCAGAGCCTGTGCAGTGTGTCCCCAGTGGTGGAGCCCCTGGGCCTTGCCCCAGAGAGAGGAGCCCAGGCCCCTGTGGCTTGTGTTCTGGCTTTGACACCAGCGCAGCCTTCCTGTTTGCTTACAGGACTTGCAGAGAGCAATAAAAGCACAGGAAGGGGGTATAAAATCATTGGTATTTAAGTAGAACATTTTCTGTCTTTCCTGTTTTCCTCTGGTATTTTCACCCTTAAAAAGATCGGAAGTATACTGATTTCTCCATGGTCAACCTGATGTTCCTTCTGCCAATCCAGAGCAGGTGGTTTCCTCTACCCTTTACGGAGGACGGGATTCACGTCCAGTCCCCTCCTGACTACCACAACATTTTTTTGGTTTGATTTGTATTTTAAATCACAGGGGAAGAGTAGGTTTGGAGCAGAGCAAGAAGCCTATTAGTGACTAGTAATCCGTGAGCATTCTGAAGGGAATTGCGTTAGAAGGGCTTAATGACTTGGAGAAGTCAAATGAGTTTGTATTTGGGGAGGAAGACTTAATTCTCTATCATTTCTATAGGATAGTGAATATTACAACTCTTTGAAATGGATCTTGGAAAATGATCCTACTGAACTGGACCTCATGTTCTGTATCGATGAAGAAAACTTTGGACAGGTACGTGTGGGCCTCCCCGGGACTTCCTCTTTGACTTCACAGTCTTTGCTTCTTCACAGAAGGGCTGCATGACAGGACTCCCCTGGACAATTAAAATCACTTCTGAGAGCTTCAGGTGTTAATTAGCATCTCATTACATGGGCACCTCCTTGTCCTGCCAGGAAGCTAACTTCTTCCTCTCTTTCCGGCCAAGTTAGAGATTCTAAGGCCTCTGGGGTGTGAAGCCCATCTCCTTCTCACTTAAAGCAAATCGGAACGTGAGTGGTTAGGCCTTGGTTTTAGAATTTAAGTACTTCAAAAAATCATGTGTTTAAGTAGTGGTTTTAAGTACACGACCAGGAGAGGTGATGTTTGGCGGGGCCTTTAAGGGTTCTGTGGTCATGATGAAAGTTGTCTTGTGGGGCTCAGCAGGCTCGGATTTTTCTAGCATTCCCTTCTGGCTTTGCACACACACTGTCATTAGGCTGAATTCATCGTAAAGATCTATGTCAAAGATAAAGTGGCCTGCTGGGAATTCTCATCACCGTCCTAAAGTTCCATAGGGTGTGTTTGTCTTAAACCCGAAACCTTCTATTCATTTGTCCCTGGTGATCACGGTGCTTTTTGGGAGGTCTGTTGACGGTATTTATCCAGCCCTGGTACCTGTCCTTTCACAAAAGCCCAGACACGGTTCCCATGTCCCAGAGCAAATCTGCATGACCTTGAAATGAATGAGACCATGGAGCCCATTTGAAGGGTTGCCATATGGAAAAGGAAACTGATCTTCCTTGTTGCTTCAGAGGGGGTTAAAAGTGTACTCTGCTGTCAGAAATGCCTGTCACTTTACATTGTGGCGCTCAGTTGTGTAGGTAAAGCTGGGAAATCAGGTGCCTGCCCTCTTGGGTTCACTGTCTTAGAAAGCAAACACAAACATGCAGTTTGTCTACTTAAAAATTCTTGGTTGACCCTTCTGTGACCTTCAGGATAAACTGAAACTTTTTTTTTTTTTTTAAGCATAGCTTATGACCTGGCACTGCCCACCTTCAGCCTGATCTTTTGACCCCCCTCCACTTGCTCACCTTGACAACCATAGCGTACCTATAACCTTGTCTGCAGAGACACTTCCGGGCGAGCTCCCTGTCTGTGCAGCGCCCTCCGCGTTCCTGCACCGTGTCATCCCCTCTCCCAAAACTCTTCTCAGGCTGTCCCCCAGTCATTACAGACCCACTGTCCGCTGTGAGCCGACCTCAGTCGCCTTGGTCTTTCTGGCGCTCAGCGGCCGCTGAGACCTGCTGAATGCTTATCGGGCAAATGAATGGCACCAGCCTAGTTGTGTTTTTTTTTAAACTGTTAATTTGTTGTAAGTGACAGAAGCTCTGAGTGTGAGAAAACAAAATAATTCAATGACTTCGTTTTTTAAGCTGGACCTATTTAAGGGTGCTGCCAGTTGTCCAAGGGTAACACATGGATAATCATCCTGGAACTCTGTCTTCCTTTCATTTCTAACACATGGAGGAAGGAGTAGAAATAAGGAACCAAGGAAGACTTAAAATTGATCTTGTGTGTTGACTGCACAAAACAAAACAGAACAAAAAAAACCCCTTTATATCCACTCACATAGAAAACCATATGACTGACTTACCACGGTTCAGAAGACGTGAGCAAGACAGAGCTGGAAGCGGATGTGCTGGGGAAGCCTCCTTAGTGACAGTTAAATGGAACTGTTTCTGCCTAATAAATGACACCCAAACACATGATGTTTGGATTTTTAAGTAGACTTCTAATAAAAGTTCTGATTAAAAGATCTAATAAAAGATCATTGTAGTTCATATCAGTTATTCATTAAAAACAATTCTCAGCCCTCCTCATTTGATGCTGTAGGTTCTTCTGACTTTTGGATTGAACTGGGTGGAGTAATGCAGTAACAAAACAGACTCACAGGAGGAGTAATAAGAATGATTAGGTGCCCTCTTTGTTAAATTACCGCTTCCCTTTTTAGAGAGCTGACCTGATTAACAGGGAACTAGTGTTATCTCTTTTGCATTCTGGGAAGAAGTTGAGAGAGAATTAAGCAGCCACGTAGTGATCACATCTCCCATTTCCAGTCCCTCCCCAAGCCTTGTTCATTTTAACCCCCAAATACTTATCAGATCTGTCTGTTCTCCCTTCCCAACTCCTCCAACACCCAAGTCTGAGCTACCATCCTGTCTCATAGACTCCTAGCTGGGCTTTTATATCCACCTTGTTCTCCTTTAATGGCAGACTGGTCTTTTCAGGACTTAAAAATCATCATCTCTCTGCCAGAAACATTGAAAGATAAAGATCCAGATCATCGATTGGCCCCGTGAGGTCCTGCATGGCCTTGCCCCATCTGTTCTGTCTCCAGATGCATTTTTTGCATCACAGAGCTGCCCCTTGTGCTCTCTGGGCCTGGTCTCATTGGACTTCCTGAACACACCAGTTCCTTCTTGCCTCAGGACCTTTGCTCATGCCATTCCATCTCTTGGGAACATACTGCCTCCCACCTGCTGTTCAGACAATCCCTTTCTCAAAAGGAAACCGACCTTGACCCCAGGCCATAATACTTCACAGAGTGCGTCCATGTCTCCCTGTGGCATATAGCATGGATGACTGTGCATTTACTGCTATGATTCGGTGCGGGGCATTAAGCACAGGCTGGTGGCGGCAGTACTGGGTATGCGTCTTGCTGGCCACCGTGCACTCACCTGCACAGCACCTGGGAGTGGGGTGCGGTGGAACCAGCGTGGGTGTCCACTGATGTCCCCGCCTCTCCCCTCCTCCAGCCCTCTGCACAGCTGTTGACCGCGTTGCCTTTTACTTGAACCCAAGAGGAAGCGCATGCCTCCCTTGGGCCAGAACATAGTCATTTCTTCAATGGCGTGAAGGCACCATACACATGGACCGTAGGTGCAGCCGGCCTTCCAAGGGGCTGTTAGCTAGCAGGGTTTTTTTTGTTTTTGTTTTTTGTTTTTGTTTTTGTTTTTCATTCCGCAACTGGAAACATCAAGCCGTGAAGTTGGGTGGTAGCTGTCATTTCAAGGAAAGAAACTCAGGCTGTGGTCATTATTGTGCAGTGTTTTCTTTCTGGTTGGTGAGAATTTGGAGCCGCAGGTTTCTGGGGCCTCCTGTGAATGTCTCGGATGAACAGATTTCAGCATGTGAACAGTCGTCCTTTGCCGAGCAGCAAGAATAAAGTGTGCACTGGGGCGCACGTGCGCACCCACACCCACAGGAGCAGGTACTCTTTCAGAGCTGTAATAAGTAGAGATTCTTTATTGCCGGTTCAGCAACTTCGCATCTGATCGGGTTGTTTTGAAGACTAGAAGTGTGGACTCTTACGAGCCTGGGCAGCAACCTGCAGGAAAATTCTTCAGGACCAGGCATAAGTTAGGTGAAGGCATACATTCTGAACTGGGGTGACATCACCCCCAAGGGGGTAAAAACTAGTTCTTGGAGAACAAAAAAGTCTGAGCTATTCACGGTGGCTTGTGGCGCTCCCAAAAGGTCACAGTATGTGCCTCGGGATTAGGATAGACCTGTTTATGAAGATTTAATGGGAAGAAAGGGGAGGGGCAGGGGAGGGGGTCTGAAAGGGCTCTTAAGGGGCAACAATGAAAAAAAAGGCCGAGAAACTACACAGGGGAAGAAAATGAGTAAAAGGCAGAAACTGGATCTAGGAGGAAAGGTGAGCAACAGACAGGGGGCAAGATCCTGGCCAAAGCTGGGAAGAACCGGACCAAGAGCCTAATGTGGGGGTGGCTCCAGGTGGGCAGGGCGGGGCAGAGGCTCGGGCTCCTCAAAGACCAGGTCAGGGAGCTAGACAGATGACACCTGTAGGAAACGTGAAGAAGGTAGAAGGGCGGTTGACTCAGATGCCTTGGCCCCGTGGCTCGCTCTCCTGTCTGCCTGGACCCTGAGGCTCATCCCGCAGGGTTCGTGGGGCACATGTCCTGTATGGGAACCTGGCTCTGCCCAAGTCCCACTCAACTCAATAGGATCCACACAGTTTCTCAGCAGACTTCTCGGACATTCGACGTAAGGCATCGTTGAACGATCTGGGGGATGTGTGTGAATCCAGAGCTTTAACCTGCCAAGGAAGAGGGTCTAGATGTATGAGTCCCATCTCCTCGGAGGTTCCTCTGATCTAACATACAGTCTTTATGAAGAGGGGTAACTTTGTACTCAGGCCAGTAGACTCAGAATAGGGATTTTTCCAGAAGCACATACGGAGCGCCTCCTGTGTGCAGGCGCCATGTTAGTGTTGTTCATCCCGGGTCCTTGAGTTCAGACACAAGACAATGATGACACTGGCCCAGATGCAGGTGTTCACACAGAGGAAGTATGTATTCAGGTTGGTGGGGAGACGGTGGGGTGGGAGGAAGCCACTCTCCACTTCTGCTGAGTCTCCCTCTCGGCGAGGAAATGGGGGCAGTGGCACCTGCCTCGTGGGGACCGGTCCGTGATTTCCCCTGTGACGAGCCTAACCCTGCACCCGGACCACAGGAAGCGGGCTGTGCCTGGCCCTTGGCAGCCAGTTGAAAACGTGGGATTGGAAGAGCCCCCACTGCTTCCCACTCAGGTGTTGTCGGTGAGGAGCCCAAGCAGGAGAGAACTGGACTGAACTGAGAGACACGAATGGTCAGGCTCTGGGAGCAAGAGCTGGAAACCAGCCTTCTCTGCCTGCTCGTGAGCACCCAGCACCGCCTCCCCGAGGGACCCGCAGTCAGTCACCCACAGAACCAGATGGCTGCCCACAGACTGACTCTTGCTTAACCTCCTGCCATAACACAGACAGCATGGTCCCTTTTTTCCTTCAAAAACGATGGTATTTGTTTATCTGATTACAAAATACTAGTAAGTAATAAACATAAAGCCAGTACAACAAAAATCATCCATAGCTCCTACTGCCTAGAGAAAATTCACGATTAAAATTTTGATTTCTGTCTTCCAGAATTATTCTTTGTCATCACATGCAAACAAGATTTTTTATTTTTACAGAATGAACTTGTATGATACATACACTTCTAACTTAATATATCCCAGCTACCTTTCCATGTCAGGAAGTGTCGAGGTAATCTATTTTAAATGGCTACACTGAATTCCATGTCTTAGACCGGATCTTTTCTAACCATGTCCCATTGCTAGGCATGCAGGCTAGTTTGTGGTTTTGCTATATAGGCAGCATGATGATTATAATCTTGGAATGTACATTTTGTTGATCTAGCCAGTTTCCCTTGGTACAAATTCTAGAAGAGAAGGTACTATGACAAGGGATGCTGTGCACATTGAAATTTGATGCCTCTTGCCAAATTACCTTCCCAAAAGGTTGAAGCTGTTCGACCCCCTGCCAACAGCGTAGGGAAGAATGGTTTCTCTGCAGTCAGTGCGGGCTGCCGCCTCTTTTTCACTGGGTGTTGGGTTTTGGAGGCACCAGAGGTGTTTTTCTCCTTGCCCCTCCCCACGCTCTCTCTCTGAGGTCAATCTTCTCATTCCAGAGCTCTCTGGAAATTGCAGCTCCTGGAAAAAATTCTTAGTGTTGCTGAACTGTGCTGAAGACCTCTCAGTACCGAGAACTGGGCTTGGATTTATTAACTTGTTTGGTGTGGATCTGACGGAGAAACTCCCATTACTGAAAGGGAACAGCAGCAAGATCATCTTTGGGGGAGAAAAGGAAAAACCATGAGGAGCTTATTTAAAAATGCAGCAGTATAAATGAATACAGTCGGTTCTATTCTAAGAAACGTCGCCACCTCACACATTAAGCATAAGTGTCCACCATCGTTGAGGATTGCCAGGGCCCCTTGAGGCCGGGCAGGCAGTCGCAGGGAGAGCCAGGCAGATGGGAGGATGGCCACGGAGAAGGGGGAAACAGGCAGGAAGGAGGGGCTCGAAGAAAACTTAAGAATACGGTAACATTGAAATCCACATCGCAGACGGTAAAGAGTTGCAGTGACATCGTAGAGCGTGGAGTTCAGTCATGGGGTGGAAACACCAGATCCCTCCCTGAATAAGAGGAAGAGGAGAAAGAAGGAAATGTAAAAGGATTAGATGACCAGCGTGCTTTGACTGAAAACGTCGAACTGGAGCAGCGATCCCGCACATAATCGGGAGACCGTTGGGAGGCGGACAGGGGCTGCGCGTCTGGGTCACAGAGCCTCCGTCTGTCCTGGGCAGGTGAGGCATCGCTGACGGTGGACCCCTGCCCGAGCAGCAGATTTCATCGCCGCTCCAAATCTCTTCTCCCTCATGATGGATGTGATCCACAAACTTACTCTGGAAAACCCTCACTCTCTGAAATAGCCAGTTCTGCATAGAAAAGAGGAAAGGGATCCCAGCAGAACATTGATGTGGCTGTCTTTGAATAGGAGACTTGTGGGTGGTAATTTTTCTATTAAAATTTCTATGAGAGTAAACTTTATTATATTATTATTATTTTTTTACGTCTCTCCGTCCCTTGCTTTCTGCTAGTTACTGCTTTCTACGGCATGATGTTGAGTTAGGGCTGGCCAGAGGCACAGAACAAGGCCATGCTGGCATTCAGCAGCTTTGCTCTTACAGTGCTGGGTGGCCCTGCGGGAGGGAGCTGGTCCAGGCAGTAAGCAAGGAGGTGTCCGGATGCACATAGAAAGCCAGGGTTCTCAGAACAGCAGGTAAATCCATCCCTCAGCCTTGCTTCTTAAGCTGCCCTTTTTTTTTTTCTTTAAGAGTCCCTATGTTTCCCCTTTTTGAAAGAAATTCCATGCGTCTTTTTTTATGACTATAAAATCTAATTTTCAGAAAATGCATTAAAATTTGGATCTTGGTAGTCTTGATGAGCGTACCCTGTCTTTTCTGTTACACGTAATTAAGTTCCTGATAAATGAATAGGTGACAAAATGGTGTTCTTCTCCATTGTTTGTAATGTATGAAGAATAATTAAAACTCATAAATAACCTCAAAATAATTCACCTTTGATAACCTCTTTAAATGTGTAACATCTCAAAAGTTTAAAAGCCTCGTTAGATATTCTCTTATACTCAGAGCCCATCTGCTGGAAAGTCTTTCTGAATGAATGTTGCTTATCTTGTTTAGTGAAAGACATTAGTACTCGCTAATGTGCACAGTAACTTCATGATGGTGATTGTTGTGTTATCTTTGCAATTACAGACCTATCAAGTGGATCTGAAGCCCAATGGGTCAGAAATAATGGTGACAAATGAAAACAAGAGGGAATATATTGAGTACGTATACACAGATTTACAACCTTTTATTAAATTGAACAAGCTGGTTGATGTCCCTTTCGAAAACAGCTCGTGCCTGTTGTGGACACACTTTCAGTAATACGAGTTCCTTTCTGGCTTGGGCTAATAGGAAGTCAAACTATAAGATGGGAAGTTGGGCCTTGTATCATGACTTCAGTGAGCTGCCTTATGAGGGAGTCATAAAAGGAGAAAAAAGTGTACGGTATTGAGTAATATGATGGACATGCTTTTGGAGGATGTGATGTGTAGTCTAAAATTGAGATTTGCAGTGTTGGAACATAGTGTCAACAACCAGTGGGGTATGGTGATGGGTATTAAAGAGGGCACATTCTGCATGGAGCACTGGGTGTTATGCACAAACAATGAATGAATCATGGAACACTACATCAAAAACTAATGATGTAATATATGGTGATTAACATAACAATAAAAAATTTTAAAAATAATAAATTAAAAAAAAAACAACCAGTGGGGTAAAATAAGGAACAACCAGAAATAAAATATTTCCTCTCTCTCGTGACTTCTCTTCCGTAATGAAAATGTAAGAAAATTGTTAAAATGGTTAAGAAGATCCACATATGCAAACACAGTGAATTATTTCTGATATTTACAATTTTCTTAACCCAATCTTAGCCTCGGTGGTGGAACAAAATGTTTAGTCCTTTGGAAATCCAGCTGTTTAGCAATCCTAGGGCATTTATGCTAGCCAGAAGGCCTTTGTCTGTCGGGCACATTACACGATTTCCTCTTTGGTGTGTATATGCGCTTCAAGCACACAAGTCTGGGATCTCCCTCTCTAGCCCCAGTGCAGGGATGGGGTTGGCACAGTGGTGTTTGGTGCCCGGGTCCCAGTGTCTGCATTCAACAAATTGGTTCCCTCCTCCCTGCTCAACATAATTGGTCAGAAGACTTGAATTTGAAGAATTGGCCTAGAGTCTTGGCATCTTTTAGTGTCCTCTACAAAGAAAAACCCATCCTTCCTAATTAGGGAGAAATGGAGAGTGTTGGAGCCTCTACCTAGAGACTCTGACAAAGCATGCATAGCAGACTTGCCCTCTGCCCGCCCATCCTCACAAGTTAAAAGCTTGCTGTGCTTAAAAAACAAAACAAAACAAACAAACAAAAAAAACCCACCTAGAAATAAGATACTGCAGTTCTTACCTGTTCACATTAATTGGCACACTTGTTCTGAATTTGGACAATCTCAGCAGGTTGGACGCCACTTCGGCAGATGCCATGGTCTTCATTTTGAAAGTATAGGCTTTAAATGGATTTTTAAATCCTGAGGGGGATTAGGGTCTGAAGTCTGAGTGTTTGGACATTTGATACATGTGGTATATCATCCTTTGCCGTTAATTCTTTTAGGTTTCAAGTTTGCTGGGGGTGGGCTTGGACAGAGTTGCAGGTGGCTTCACTGGAAAAGAAGGGAGGGTGAAAATCTCCACCCGCTCCCCCGGCACACGGGTGCCCCTGGGGTGCAAGAAGGCTCTGGGGCTGATGGTTGAGCAGTGCGGTGAAGCCTTAGGCGGCTGAGCAAGGCATGTGCAGAGGGGCTGGGCCTGGAGGGCCGTTGCCATGGTGGCACCTCGCAGGGAGAGCCCTTTATGGAGGGCTTCGTGCTATTTCGCGACAAAATGCTTTAGCTGGAGTCCAGCATGGACTCACCTAGCATTAGATTCTGCTGTGCCCTAAACATCGTCACAGAGAAAATGGTTTCTGTTAAAGAGGTCTTATCATTAATTCTCCAAATTTTGGTATTAAAGGATTAGCATAAATCATTTTGCTGGTAAGTTATGTGTCATTATTGAAAACAGTATACTGGACGCTAGAGTGAAATGTATCACAAAATGTTGTACTAGATACTCCTTTTAAAAATATATGTACATGTTTAGGGGCACCTGGGTGGCTCAGTCAGTTGGGCGTCTGCCTTCGGCTCAGGTCATGATCTCAGGGTCCCTGGAATCGAGTCCCATGTCGGGCTCCCTGCTGAGCAGGGAGCCTGCTTCTCTTTCTCCCTCTGCCTCTCCCCTCTGCTTGTTCTCTCTCTCAAATACCTAAATGAAATCTTCAAAAAAGGAGGAAAAAAAACCTATGTACATGTTGCAGAGGTCGGTGTGTATATGCATGAGTTTGCGTGTGCATGCATGCATGATGCACCTGTATGTTCGCACTCCACGACCGTTTTTTCTCTCTCTGTCCGGGTAGTCCTATCGGTAGGCAACTTTGCTAAACTAAGACTTGATTAGAGGGGAATAAATTATCTCTGGGTTTAGGTTTCCCAGCTACTCCTGAAAGCATTACTGAATCAAGCGTGCCACGGTTCTACACCCTCCCTGTTGTCCGCCACGGCGGGGGTTCCTCTGCTCTCCCCTCCCCGGGTGAGAAGGTGTGAGGAAGCAAATGGGGCTCGCGGTGACGAGGGTGGTTCACTACTCTTCCGTTTCTCCCGCAGCTTGGTCATCCAGTGGAGGTTTGTGAACAGGGTCCAGAAGCAAATGAATGCCTTCTTGGAGGTAAGTTGTGCGCCCTCAGTCCTGGGTTGAGAGAGGAGGGCTCTGGTCCTGGGGGTGGGGGCGCTGGTGGCCCGGAGCAGTCAGCCACCCTTTCTTTCATCTCATGTTCTCTTGCTCTGGTTCTCCTTGAATCCCTCGCAGACTCCACTTCCACACAGGTGCATGCAAAACACATTGTCTTCGGCTGGGTTTTTGTCTTAACACCGACCTGTTGTGCCAACTTCCTCCTCTTGGAGGGTGAAGCAGCCACTCCTCAGATCCAAATATTTAATGTCAGCGACGCTCCCAGGCCCCTAGCAGAGGGTGGCGGGATTCCTCATTTTATAGAGGGTTCAGTTTGGGGGCACCTGGATGACTCAGTTAAGCGTCTGCCTTCGGCTCAGGTCATGATCTCAGGGTCCTGGGATCGAGCCCCATGTCGGGCTCCCTGCTCAGCTGGGAGCCTGCTTCTCCCTCTGCCCCTCTCCCTGCTCATTTTCTTTCTCTGAAATAAATAAGTAAAATCTTCTTTAAGAAATGGTTCACTTTAACCAAAAGTGAAACTCCTTTTTAAGTCTTGATTAACAGGTTTAGTTATGTAAAGAGAAGGTAGGAACAAGCCCCAAGTGCACATTATAAATTCCCACTTAACCAGTGCAGAGTTCTCACTGGGCAACGCTCTCCTCAGCTTGCCCCAGCTCCGTCACCTGCGGTAAAGCCCCAAGCCCAGCAGAACACTCAAAAAATTCAGGGACTTGGGGCATAATATGTGAGTTAGACCTACAGGAGGACAGCAGGTTTCATACTTCATTTACATAAGAAACCCAGGAGGCTTGGTCCTGGCCCCGCCCCAGGTGATCCCACATTCAGAAACCAGACACCTGCGAGGCCCCGCGGCATGGAGCATCTCACCGGAGCAGCGGTCCGGTGGTCAGTGTTAACGCGGGAACTAGAGCGGGGTCTCTGCGCCCCTCTCTCCTCCCCGGGATCACACCGTCTCCTTAGGTAGTCCATTTCTGTGCCTTCAGTACCTTATTTTTAAATATATTCTCTTGCACATTCGTGGCTCATGCCTTCTAGGACATACTGACTCACAGCTATGTCATAAAAAGCTTTTGGAATTTGCCTGCCTACAGTAACCCATGTTTTCAAAGGGCTTCTGAAATTGCTCAAATACCGAACCTTCTAGATTCTCCTCCTTTTCTAAATTTCTACATTGGGACTATGCTGTTTTTACTAGAACTACAGTTAAGGGATACCGTCGCTGATCTATAAATCAGCAAAAAAATGTGTTTTTTCCTGGCTGTTTTCTCTGTAAAATTTGTCTCTTTCAAGGAAAAAGATATTTAGGGTGACTTTTTTTTTTTTTTTTCCTCCAGGGATTCACAGAACTGCTTCCTATTGATTTGATTAAAATTTTTGATGAAAATGAGCTGGAGGTTTGTATTTTGAACATTTCCTTAAAGTTAGATATTCCTAAATGGTATTTTTTTATTCTCTGGCCCATGATGTCCTAGGGAGTAAGCTGGGATGGATTCTACTCTGTGTCTTACGGGGTGCGTTTGTCGATGTTCAAGTAGGGAATAGTGGAAGTAGTCAGCTGTAGATTCCTCACCCAGGAGAGGGTAGTTCTGGGACACACCAGACAAGTAGAGGCCCACCGAGCTGGGTTGGGTTCATGGCCAGGTGCACCAGGTAAGGAAAATTGCTTCTGATAGAGTCATGGTTGGGACAGCCAGTTGGGGCGGCAGCGTGCTGCTCACGAGGTTGGGCTGGCTGAGATCCTGCACCTCCTCCGCACACAGTGATAGTCATGTGACCTTGGCCAGGACGTGAGCAGCAGGGGCTGTGGAACAGATGTCTCTGTGAACTTGACCTGGTTTATATTGCATAAAGAAGAACTTCAGAAGACAACAAGGTAGTAGCAGGGGGCAGTTGATATTGTATTGCTTCAGCTTCTTTGTGTTGACCTGGAGGAAAACCAGCGACTTAAAAAGCACAGGGATCTCTCACCCTGTGTTGTGCTGAGAAATAGGAGGAGGAGGCTGTGTCTGGAGAACTTGTCACCCATTTGTCCAGGCCACGTATCTGATGAAGCATGTCTCACAGACTAGCCTTCTGTTCTTCCTTCTTGAAATAGCAACTTCAAGACAGATGTCGTCAAAATCCTATAGTGTGAGCCCTTTGTTTTATAAGTGGGGAAACAGGTGGGGGCAGCAGTTAAGGACCTTCCGGGTTTACCCAACAAGGTTTGGGCACAGTCAGGCCTAGGATCTATTCTCCGGCTTCTGGTTTGGTTCTCCTTCCATTTTTCTTTGGTGCCTCTGCAGGAATATCATGCTCACTTTTCCCTGAGCACTCCTTCCCTGCTTGGGGGTTAGGTAGCAGGAGGAGCCTCAGACTCCATCACAGGCCCAGTCACTGCATTCATGCAGGTCTGCCTCCATGTACCTCTGGTCAGCGAGCTGGCAGAGAGGTGCCCCGGCTGCCATAAAGCACTGATTCCCCTGGGGTTCGGGAGACATTTCACATCCGGAGACACACAGGGTCTCAGAAGGGCAAACAGCCAGAGTAACGGGCAGCTGTAAAGGGAACGCAAGAAAATCTGAGCCCCGGGCCCACGTTGGAGGCGTGGGCCAGAGACAGACGTGGAGTGGCATTTCCACCACAAAAGGCCATGGCCTGAACACGCGTTGGAACTGGGTCCCCCTCCTTACCTGCCCTGCCTCTGTGATTGGAAGGGGCAGGAAAGTGATGTCCCCGTCATGCATCTTTAAGAGTTGCCAGCTTACCTGCTTTGCAGACGACAAGATGCTGGCATTGAGAAAAGGCCATTCCTCCATGGGTGATTTATGCAGCGCTCACGTGGGCCCCACTTACATTTACTCAATCTCCCTCCTAGTTGCTGATGTGTGGCCTTGGCGATGTGGATGTGAACGACTGGAGGCAGCATTCTATTTACAAGAATGGCTACTGCCCAAACCACCCTGTCATTCAGTGGTTCTGGAAGGTAAGGCCATGGCTGCCTGGGTGGTCCTGCTCCTCAGGCTCGGTCGGACCCCTGGGGGCAGAAAGCAGCCCTCCCTGCTCTTTTTCCTTAACTCTAGTGGAGAGCTGTCCCTGCCTCGGGTCGATCCTTATGAAAGCACTTTGCCCTTCCTTAACCACCTGAGCAAAGCAGCGCTCCCTGAGAAACCCACAGTAGGATGAAGTAGGTACAGGAGCCCGAACCGGCCCTGCCAGAGTGTGGCCAAGAATGGGAGGCCTCCCAGGGCAAAATGTGCTTTGGGGCTGACTTTTCCAAGATGCCGTTTTTGGTTAAAAAAATCATTTTCCCCATTTTATCGGTTAATTCCAACAGACATTTTGATTTTTACATCCTTCAGTCAGAGATGCAAATGAAATGTGATTTACTGTCTTAGCGCCAGTGTTTGCTTTCTCTTAAGCTTAGGAGAGAAGTGAAATAGAAATGAGTTGAGTCCAAGGGAGAGACCGTAAACTGCCTTCTAAAGAACAATTTCAGGGCGCCTGGGTGGCTCATTTGGTTAAGCCTCTGCCTTTGGCTCAGGTCCTGGGATGGAGCCCTGCATTGGGCTCCCTGCTGACTGGGGAACCTGCTCTCTCTCTCTCTCTCTCTCTCTCTCAAATAAATAAGACGTTTTTTAAAAAAACAATTCCCGGGGTGGGGGGGGAAGGGCTGATTGCTTACTTACAAAACTAAGAACTCCTATAACTTGTTTTAATTGCTAAATCTCTATTATAAAGACTATTTCAAGTGCCAGCAGTAGTGGTGAGAGAGAAAATGTTAAAAGCAGACTCTTCAAAGCCTGGTCCACGTGTCTGCCCAGTTCCTGTCCTGATTCAGATGTGTAGCATGCACAGGGTATTGTAGGGGCCTGTCCTGGCCTCTGTTTTTCTTCTAATAAAACGTTCTCTTTAGAGAATTTGTCTACAGTCTTGAAATCTCACACCGTAACCCGGGTTTCCCTGGTGTCGGCGCTTCTCGAACACTGGATGTCTGTAACTGGCCCCGGGGGTGCTGGCACGCTTCACCCACACACACATGAGCTCGGTGCCACCAAAGAGTTTGTATTTCATTTCTTTTGACCTAGTGGCAGAAAAAGAGACATTGTGACCCCTCTCGTTCTCTGAGATGACACAGGCGGTATTCAGGTGCCCATTAAAAAAAAAGACTCCATTTTCAGTCACCTGTCTTGGTCTGACGCCGCGGCATTGATAGTGGGGTCCCGCGTGTCTGCGTTAGCGTGTGCCTGGTGTCCCACGATGCTCTAACCACCTTCTGCCCCTGTCCCTAGGCTGTGCTGCTCATGGATGCCGAGAAGCGGATCCGGTTACTGCAGTTTGTCACGGGGACGTCCCGAGTGCCTATGAACGGCTTCGCCGAACTTTATGGTGAGCGGGGCTCTGTGTGACTCACTGCTCCTCCTGCAACTTGGCAGCCAGGCGTCCGCTGTGGCCCGGCGAGGCTCGGCCCCCCAGGCGCGCGTGTCCCCTGCAGGTCCCATGCGGGATGGGGGGAGGGGCGCTTTCGGGTTTGTACAGAGACCAGTTGGTCTTTTTTGTTTTTCTTGTTTTGTATTGTGGGGTATCTTGAAGGACTCCGTACCTCCAGGAGACAGAATTGCTCCGTGCTTACTGTAGAGATGTTAGAGAGACTCTTTCCGCTCTGTGTAGTAAAGGTCACGCTTCATTCCTCCCCCCGAAAGGAGCTTTATGTGGAAGCTTGCGGGGTTTGGCGGCAAGGCTGTACCTATCTGCACCTCTGCGTGCTCTTCAACGTGGCGCTCCTCCAGTCCGAAGTGGTGCGCGGTCCGTGCCCCCTGAGGCTGTGCGGGCCTCTTGCTTCTCCCCCAGCAGATCTTCAGTACTGTCTGGGAGCCAGGGAGGGTGTCTGCGGCTCTCGCTGAGCACGCCCGCCCACCTTCTTCCCCTTCCTCCAAGCCCCACCTTAGCTTTCTTGTCTGCCTGCCTCCACAGTGCTCGGCATTTATTTATTTCTCTTTTTGTCTAGGTTCCAATGGTCCTCAGCTGTTTACAATAGAGCAATGGGGGAGTCCTGAAAAACTGCCCAGAGCTCACACATGGTGAGTGTCAGAAACACACAGTTGTCCATAAATAGGGCTTTAAATACTTAGCTGGGGCTGATGCTGGGCTGGAGGTCACAGAAGGCTATGTTGCCTGCCCACGAAGAGCAGAGTACGAGGTGCCAGTGATGGCGATGAAATGTAAGTTGTAATGCTGATAAAATTCAAATCAGGGTCTGCATGGACCCAGTGTGTTTGTCTCATAAAGGGTTAACCCCCCCCCCCCCCGCCATGCTGGGGGGAGTTCCTCCTCGAGACCCCATCATTCCTGGAAGCAGAGATTTCACTGTGTATTCACTCGACATGGAAATGACTGTTCTCAAACTCTATAGACAGATTGGATTTTTATTCTAACCTTAAGTTGGTTTTTATCCCCAGAACATGGGATAAAATTCCCTGGAGAAACTTTGTTTTAAAAGGTCTCTTATGGGGACCCCTGGCTGGTTAGTCCGTTCAGCGTCGGACTCTTGATTCCAGCTTCGGTCATAATCACAGGGTCGTGGGATCGAGCCCTGCATCAGGCTGTGCACTCAGCGGGGAGTCTGCTTGTCTATCTCCCCCTGCTCCTCCTCCCTCTCTCTCAAATGAGTAAATACGAAAAAATAAAAGGCCTCTCATGGCCATCAATAACCCATACGTCTCTGGAGTTGAGCAACAGTACAACTGGCTGGAGGAGCATGAGAGGTGTGACAGAGGCCCCGTCCCCGGGGGTCAGCGGCGGAGACCAGTGTGGAGCAAGGCAGCCCTCAGGCGTCCAGGATGCAGGGCAGGAGGAGGGGCCTCCCATGTCTCTGAGAAGTCCCCTAAACCCAGCAGCTCTTGGGGGAGCTCTGACTGATCCAAGAGCCCGTGTTCCTTGGGTTGGTTTCCCCCCACAGGCTTTTATTTCTTGCTCTCAGAAGCAAGTGGAGGTGGGCCGTCTGGAAAATGGTGAGCCCACGGTCGTCACCTCACTGCTGGAGAGCCCGCTCTGGGCTGCAGGATGCAACTGAACGCTCATCGTGGGAAACGCCTCCCCGGCCTCAGAGTACCTAGGAGAGAATTCTCATGAAAGTGTATTTGTGGAAAATTGGCTGCGGGAGGTTCTTTTGATTCCCTTGCCTTGCCAGAGAGGAAGCATTCCCCGTTCATACCATTCGCAGGACTCTGAATGGCAGGAATATGGTCCTTGCCCATCCGACCCTTGAAAGCAAGCTGACCCCACCTAAAAGTGGTGGATCTCCCAAGCAGCGACTGCCATCATTCTCTGCCTTTCTTCTGGAGGGAGAATGTGTTGCTAGTTCGGAGCTTTTATTCCAAACAGTATCTGAGTCAAATGTCATTTTCTGGGTTATGATAGCCTTCGTTTGGGGGGCAGGCAGTACAGAGCTGGGCCCCGGGCCTGCTGGGATTGATTGCACGGCTCCCAAACTCATGGTCTCGTCATGAGAAAGCAGAGTGAGAGCTGAATGGTTGGGCCCAGCCATCTTCTGTGGGCCCGGCACGATCAGATCTCTCTGGTGGCGTCAGGGCGCACTCGGGGAAGCCTGCCCTGTGATCACGCAGCTCCCAGATTCCCAAAGCGCAGGATTGGGACTCAGCTCTGCCAGAACCAGAATCGACACGCTAACCCTGCACTGAGATCTGCTGTCTCGGTTGATACAGTTCACTTTCTTTGGAGGCTCTTTGAGGAGAACCAAGGAATCGAGTGTCCAGCCCATGTGTCCCTCTGTGCCCCTGTGGACAGATGTCTTACTGTTGAACTTTCCTTCTGTTCCCAAGTCCACATGCTTGGGTCACAACTAAAACCTAGTGCTGCCCAGATACGGCCTCTGAATTCAGTGGTTCTCAACGTCGGCTGCACATTGGAACCTCCTAGAAAGTTTTTTTTTTTTTTTTTTTTTTTTTTTAAATACCGATGCCAGGGTCCTGGCCCCAGAGATGTGGACTTCATGGGTGTGGTGTGTAGCCTGAGCTGTGGGATTCTCAGAACTCCCCAGGTGGCTCTGGCAGACAGCTGGAGTTGAAGATCCCTGCCCTTCCCTAGGACGAAGGTCTGCCCACGGGAGGAAAGCAGCCCCGGGGGCTCTTACCGGAGCCTCTGTGCTTCCCTGTGGGTCACAGCGTCTTCCTGCCAGTGCTCCCCACAGATGGCTGCCTCCCGCTGAGCAAGGGCGCTGGGCGCAGGCTGGCAGGGGCGCACCCGTCCTCCCGGCCCAGCCCCGGGCTGTGCTGTCTAAGAGGAACGGGGCTTTGCTGGCTGCTCACAGCAACGGCCACCACCGAACTTCAGCTGCAGATAGGCCTGATTTCTTCCATGTTTTATGAAAAGATAAAATTGGCAGTTAAGCTTCAGAATACAAACGTGACTTAGCAGGAGGGCGAGAACTAGTGTACTTTCCATAAACCTCGCAGAGGTGATTATCCAGTGTCTGAGATGGAAAGGGCTTCATCTCACTGTTCTAGCTAAGATCAGTCCTTGGATATTTAAAATTACACTTTACAAAGAATCACAGAGCTGCCTGCTCTTTGGAGGCGACTAAAACTCACCTCCCGAGGCCCGTACTTCTTCCACGTGAGGAAGTGAAGCCCATGGAGACTACGGAGGCCACTCAGCTGGCTAGTGCCAGGCCCGAGCCAGACCCCTGCCCACCAGCTCATTCACGCTTGGCAAGCGCTTGCTGTGGTCCACGCAGGGTCCTAAGCACTTTATGTGCTTGAACTCCTATGATCATCACGGTGATTCTGAGCAGAGGGTCATAGACAAGGGGCAGGTGGTGACAGAACCTGGAGAAGGCACCACCAGGCCCCCTAGGGATCCCTGGCCCTGGACTATGAAGGACCAGTTGCAGTTGACACGAAAGCCACCTTCTGTGACGGGCTCCCGTTAAGTGCAGTCTGCAGAAGTGAGGTTCTGTTTCACATTTGAGAGCATCAAGGAACTGAAAACCCTTTTAGACGTCGCCTTCAGGGTTCCCGGGTTCCCGGGTTCCCGAGAAATGTGGGAACTTGTTCTGTTCATATTTGGAATCACAGGTGACTATCTGGAAGTTGCTATCCGGGAAAGCACTTGGCGTGGGACCTAGTGTAGAGTAAGTGAGAGCATTCCAAATAGACTCAACCTTGGTTCATCCCAAACATGTAAGTGCTTGGTGTTCAAGGGTCTGAAACTCGGCACACGTGTCAGGGACCTTCCCTCGTGGGCCTCCCCCCACCCCCCAGGCTGGGCCTTTCCCGGCCCCCCGGCTCCACATCTAGCTGTGGTAGAGAGGTTTTGTGGCCTATCAGAAAATTCTCGTCTCTCGTCCATAGGTTATAGAACCTCTTTGGCGTGGACAGTGTCATTGCTGGTATTTATTTTTGATGACTCGGAATTGTTGCTGAAGACTTGCACATCCTCTTGCTCAAATACCAAATGCCTGCTCAGCCCCCCCCCAACCAGGAAAGTTGTCATGACCACGGGGTAACAAGGATAGCCTTTTATCTGTGCTTTCTGTTACTTCTGCAGCTTTAATCGCCTTGACTTACCTCCATATGAGACCTTTGAAGATTTCGGGGAGAAGCTTCTCTTGGCTGTGGAAAACCCTCAAGGATTTGAGGGGGGGGATGAATCCCCCCCCCCCCCCCCCCGGCCTCGGGGTGGTGGTCGTCCAGCAAGTCCTGCTTGCACTTTTGCATTTGCCTAACAACAGACTTTGCAGAGACCAGGTGGAAGGAGGAGCCGCAGGTGTGGCTCCTGGAGCCGAGCCTTCTCGAGCCTTCGCCCACGACTTGCCCAGGTTCAGACGTGGGAGCCCAGTCCCAGGTCGAGTTCCTGCATTTTCCACCATGAATTATCAACTGGTTGATGTGTACACTAATGACATTTCAGGAGGACTTAATTCTATTTATGTTGTGCCTCTGTAGGCAAAGCCCTTAATAAATATTTTACATACTTTATAATGACAATGAATGGAATTAATCACTCTACAGGTATAGTATTACAACTCATGTTTACTTTTTAAAATGATTTAGATCGATTTTCAGATTTTATTTCATTACAATTAAAAGATGTCTCGTGTACTTGGAAAAGTGAGCATATTTTTTTGGTATTTGAATTTCATACCAGGTTTAATGTCAGTGACCTTTTTTTTTTATTTTTGAAGTACTTTGAGCACCTCCCCTCTCCCTACTTTATTAGAATTGGAAAACTGATTTTTGTCCAAAAACCTTCTACAAACAAGTACTTTGAGAGCATTTAAACTATAACATTAGGCATAATGATAATTTTCTCCATATTCAAAATGCAAACAAACTGGATATTACTTTTTTTTTTTTTGTACAAATTTAGCATACTAGCTGCAGGCTGAGAGAATTGTAACATAGCGTGACAAATTCGGTGTTGACTGGAAGGACTCACACCATTATTCCTTAGAAGTAATTACGTGCGCCAGAACACCTGTGGGACAGGGTCGGACTGCACTTTCTCAGAAGAGACATTACCTACCCCTCCCTGATGCTGTACAGGCCTTCTCTCCTCACCGTTTCTTCTTTGCTGTTCGTAGCAGAGACGTTTGAACGATCCTTGGCACTGCTTGATTTGAAACTGTGGAAACCAGAGATCTGTTTCATATCTTATTTGTATGCATTGGCTAATGGTCGCTAAATAACCAGTTCTTTGTTCTAACTGCACCAATTCTGAAGGCACTTTATGTACGACATGGAGGTCCCGTCTGGTTTCGTTGATGTTTTGGTTTTTTACCGTAGACATTCAATGTGGTGATTATTTCCTCTCCCTGCACGCATCTTTCCGGTGCAATATCTGTCAGTTTTGACTCTGGCTGCTGGTGTCTAAAACCTGGCTGTAAAGCTGAGCCTACAGACCCCGTCCTCACCCATCGTTCTGTGATTTCGGGGCGACTACCAAGATTCATTGAATGCACACTTCATCTAACCGGGTTTTGTGCCCTGGGACGTGTTGCATGCTTCGCCACTGCGTACTGCCTGAATGGTGTCCGTTCTGTGCTGGACTGAAAAGTGAGCAGGAACTTGCATTTGACCCCCGCGGTCGGTCGGGCCGTTTGGCTGGCGGTGGCGGGGGTGGAGCGTTCCGCGCGCTTGGATTCTTTGCCGCTTGTGAGTGTTCATTGCAGAATTCCGTGGTTTTTTGAGAGGAAGCCTGAGGGCAGCCTGGAAGTTCAGCAGCTCTGCGGTCTTTAATCTGTGTTGTCCTAAACCCTGTCGTGACAGTCGGGGGGCTCTAGAGATTCGATCTCTTGCTGTAGATAAGACAGAAAATCGTGGTTTGGGGGCCTCCCCATTGGTTATGTAAGAAGGACCTTTTGGTGTAAGAAATTCATTGTTACCCAGCTCTGGGTGGCTTGTGAAAAACCACGAATGTTCGGGGTTATAAGTGAGCCGTCTTAAGAGGTGCAAAGGTCGGAGGTACCGGAGAGAAGGTGGATTTCTACAGAGGTGAGGATTGGCTCCCTTTTCCTATTGATTTAAAAATATCCAATAGTGATCAGAGAACTCAGAGGTTGAATAATTGGAAAAAAAACAATGCTCATTATTTTTCTCTATTTGTGGGATTTTTTTTTTTTCCTCTCTTCAGTCAATATATAACAAATGTCTCATGGCAAAAAACCCCCTCCCTGTGGCCCCTCCTGGTCCAGAGGGCTTTCTTTCTAGGACTCACACCAAAGCCAATGCCTGGACGGATTCTTGAGAGTGATCATGTCATTATAGGGGAGAAAGCCCACGATTCTAGTTGAAGAACTGGGACTCTGTCATTTTGTAAACCGTGTATTCAAAAAATCAGAATATTCTGTGTAATTGCAAATTAGGCAGTGTTAAAAATTTGAAAGAAAAATCCATCCTAAGATCACTTTCATGCCAGGAGCAGATGGGAATTGTCAAACTATACCCCTGTGAATACTTGAAAGACCGTAATTGTGACTGACCACTCAGTTCATCTACCACTAAATGCTGGGTTCGGTGACGGCTGAACAGTGCTGGGTTTGGGGTGTGTTTTTTTGTTTGGCTTTTGATCGACATCGGATTCCCTCATCTCAGCAATCCTCAGTGTTTCACTCTTTGTCTAAAATAGTCCTACATCTTGTTTTCTCTAGATGCTGACAACCACTCTCCGACGTCTTCACGACAGAGTCCCAGGGACTGCTGGTCGTTCCCGTCAGCAGGCCCCAGGGAGGCGGGGGGGGGGGGGGCAGGACTGGCTGCCGCCTCTAGTTACCCTCCCCGCTGGCGCTTCTCCTCAGTGCAGGGGCTCTGTACCTTCTGTTCCCTTAGAAATTACCTGGATCTGGCTTATTTTAGTTGCCTGAAGAAAGTTAACAGTATTACTATGGGTCATTTTGCCACGAGGTTAAGAAGCTAGTTCCAGAGTTAACAACTGCTTTGTGGACATGAGTTATGACGCCTGCCTATAGGTCCTGGGTGTCTCTGTCCCTGTCCCTTGCTGGCCTGCAGGCGAATTTGGAAAGTCTGGATTAGCTTCAGATGGTGTGCTGCTTTTCTGCCGGCTGCCTCTGGAACAGGAAACCATGCGGCGTTTGTCTGTGGTTGTATTCAGCTTTGAAACGTTTTCCGTTATGTACTTCTCTGTAGCCAGTCCTGAACCAAATCACAAGAATGTTAAGATGCTTCTTTGATTTTTGTTTACAAGGCCCTTTGGTCGAACATCGGATTTTCCCTGTGGTCAGATGGCAGATGCTCTAAAGGGACGGACATAGGTTATTCCTCCCACATGAAGATGCAGCGACAGATTCTGAGAAATGGTTGGCAAAATATTTGAACCACTTTCTACATGTCACAGTGTTAAATAGACAACATGTACCGTGGCTGTTTGATCTTGCCAGATCCAGACTGGCTCTCTTGAAAGCCAAGTTCATATGCAGCAAATTCCTAGTTGTTGTAACAGTTAACTAATTGTTTAACACTTGACTCTAGCATTTTCTTGTCTTGTGTCTCACCTCTGAACTTTTAAAATCTATAGAGAGCGTAGGTTAATCAATTCTCGAGCCCCCTGCCCGCTGTGCTGGCCCCCCTCTTTTCCTCTTCCTCGGCACCCCCCACCCTTATTGACCGGGAGAGGGCACTTACTGTCTGGTGTCATCTCCTGCCTTGTCAGTAGGGGGCGCAGCTGCGCAGGGTGACTGCCTGTTCTGCTCCCTTCCTGGCTCCCAGGAAATTGAGCACTACCTCTTGTCTCCTTCAGGCTTTGGGGTACATCCTTAGAAGTCACGTCAAAACTGCCAATTTCAGGTCTGAGATGCATTTTTAAGAAATCCTTATAAACTCCACTTTGTACTTTAGATTTTAAAACTGGGAAGACAATGTACTTTAGATTTTAAAACTGGGAAGACAATGTGATATACTTTGGACCACTTTTTAATTTATCTAAGCCTTAATGAACGGTGTATATACACTTGCATACACACACCCCCACCCCCGAGTGTTTTCAGTGTCAGAAACGATGCTGTGTGTAGCATTAGGACGTGAGCTTGTGTCATGTTTTATTTCAGAAAAGGATAGCTTTCCGTCTTTATGAAATTTTCCAAGAGAACTTCTCGTTAGACATCTATCCTTGGTGAAAGGTGTTGTGCACAGAGCAACGCATGTTTTAAAATGCATGTTTTCTTGTTCGTTGGCCTTATGTTTCTAAGGAGTATCAATAGGAATCTAACAGCATTGGCTACAGACCTCTGTCCTGCATCTCAGCCTCGTGTCAGAGCAGTGAAAGCCTTTCTGATGACCATAACCCTGTGTCCGCAGACATCTGTGTTCCTAGATAAGCCAGTTTGCCCTTTGACTCAGACTGATTTCACCTAGATTGTCACGGTTTCCTTCATGTTAACTTTGCATAACTTTGTTTTTCCTTTACTACTACTTATGTGAGATGTATATACATATATACTTACATACGTATGCTGTCCAAATATATATGTATATATTTGTATAGCATTTTTACCTTTCTCGAGTAATCTGGTTTCAAAAGGGAGTGAGAGCTTCGTCCTTCTACAGTTTCCTCCAAGCTGTGTCCTGAGATGGCTGACCCTCAGAGCCTGAGAGGGACCCCAGGAAAATGATGCTAATGTGCTGTCATTCCGTAATTCGGGATCTTTTACCAAATGAAACATGAAAAAAACAGTGACTTTTAAGGTGAAAAGAGTTTCAAGCATTCCAAATGAATTCTCAATGTTTCATAACTTTTTATTATAAACCCCCCACCTCCTAATAATACAAAGCCAAGTACTATTTGATACGGTGATTACAAACCAAGCTACCTTGAAATTTTTTAAACACAACTTCTGGATAACGCTCCTTTTCACAATCAGAATGGCTTTAAAATATGGTTGAATTTGATACAGGAAAAGTTTTGTTTAAGAACAAATCCTTTTTTGCTTTTCATTTTTCTTGAGAGATCTAAAGAGAAATTGTAGATTGTTTTCCTGACAGCGAAAAAGTAATGTGACAAATGAAGTCGTTGTAAAGAAGTGATACAACTTGTCAAATATTTAATAAAGAATTATGGAAGCTGGAACGTTTTCTACATCGAGTATTATGGGCTGTCTGATTTCAAGCTTCTCCGTTAATGCGTTGTCTTAATTGTTCGGGGGATTTAAATGCCTGCAGATGTAGAGCACTCATTTCCTTAATATCCCTCAGAGCCCCACACCTCTACGACGCCATTGGAGTCTGCCCGAAACACAAGGCTCACACTCACTGGGATGCACATCTGTTCTTAGCCATCTGTCATCTTGTTATTCAGCTTGGGAATTAATGACTTTATATAATACTTGCATAACTCAAGGGAGTCCATCCCTAGAAAGGCTTACCTCACTTCTGGTTTTTAACCCACCAACCCTCAATTTAATGTGAGTTAAAGAGTCGGTCATATAGTGATCTGAAGGGGTACGTGCACCCCAGTGTTTATAGCAGCAATGTCCACAATAGCCAAACTGTGGAAAGAACCTAGATGTCCATCAACAGATGAATGGATAAAGAAGATGTGGGGTGTGTGTGTGTGTGTGTGTGTGTGTGTGTGTAGGAATATTATGCAGCCATCAAAAAAATGAAATCTTGCTATTTGCAATGACATGGATGGAACTAGAGGGTATTATGCTGAGTGAAATAAGTCAATCAGAGAAAGACAAGTATCATATGATCTCGCTGATATGAGGAATTTGAGGAACAGACAGAGGATCATAGGGGAAGGAAGGGAAAAATGAAACAAGATGAAACCAGAGAGGGAAACAAACCACAAGAGACTGTTAATCTCAGGAAACAAACTGAGGGTTGCTGGAGTGGAGGGGGGTGGGAGGGATGGGGTGGCTGGGTGACGGACACTGGGGAGGGTATGTGCTATGGTGAGCGCTGTGAATTGTGTGAGACAGACGAATCACAGACCTGTAGCCCTGAAACAAACGATACATCATGTTAATTAAAAAAAAGTCGGTCATGAAGCCCAAAGAGGTTCTCAGAAGAACAATGCTGTCAAAAATCCAGATCTTGCATCAGTTCCCTACAGTTTAAACAACTGTAGCCACCTCAAAAATGTTTCCTCTTCAGTACGAAGCCTCCTCTTACTGGCCTTGCCCTGTCCCATCAAGGACAGCCCCTCAGGGACTGCCAGGAGGTAACATTCCTGCAGGGCATAACTGAGTCCTTTCGCAGTTAGCAATAGATGGCGTCTTGCTGGGAAGGTGGTGTGAGCAGCATGTGAGGTGCTGGTGGGAAGAGCGGCTCCAAACTTGTGTATGTTCCTTCTGAGAGAAAAAGACAAGTGGTGGAGTGAACAGAGGAATATACTACCCCGTATCAGGTACACAGGGGCTAGGTTAAGAAGCTCGTCATCTGCTCTGAAGTCCGTGAGTGAGCTGAGCACCTCGGGCGGGCCATAGCCCCCAGTCAAACGGCGGCACCCAGCGTGGGGATCCAAGTTTCTCATTCCCACGGTTTGCTTCTGAGGAGCCATGGTCAAGAGGCCCCAGGACGTGAGCACAAAAGCCACTGGCAGACCCCTCACCCAGGAGAGAACACTTCTCGAAAAGGATGGTAGGTTCCCAGAGAACTCAGGCTGAGGACTCCGTGGGTCTTTAGGGGACTTGAATTGGACAGGAAAACAAATAGATGGTGCGCTGACTTGAGACCCAGTACAGACCCCTTCATTAGTAGATGGCAGGAGGCTGTCACAACCTGGGGGGCACCCACGGGTGGAGCCTGAGAAGGAAGGTTCCCTCTGTGGCAAAAGGTGAACACCCCTGCCCCCCCGTCAGCTTGTCCCCTCCTGCCCAGTGCCTCTGCAGAGCTCCGCAGGAGACCATGTCCACTGAGTGGACTCTACTAGAAGTTTGAGCGGGCCGTTCTTAAAGCTTCTCTTTACTTATCAAGAGCTAAGTGTAGGTGATTCATAGCTTCTACCTTTAGCTTGTGTCATCATTTCAGTCTGGACCAGGCGAAGCAGGCCTGATAATGGCTAACTTCCTAATTCTGGGAACTCTATGGACCGGAAAACAAATAGATGGTGCGTTGACTTAAGACCCAGTACAGGCCCCTTCATTAGTAGATGGCAGGAGGCTGTCACGACCTGGGGGCGCCCGCGGGTGGGGACTGAGTAAGAAGGAAGGTTCTCTCTGTGGAAAAAGGTGAACACCCCCCTCCCCGTCACATTCCTGGGAGTGGGGGGGAGGGGAGAGACTGCAGTTAGGAAGTCTTGTTTTGCTTAGCACAAGTGACTCCATTTTGGACCCGCTGTTTCCTTTTTAATGGAGGTAAAATTCACATACAAGAAGTAAATCTTAAGTGTACATTCACGGAGTTTTGACAAATGCCTGCACCCATGTAACCCAAATTCCCATTGCCCCAGAAAGTTCTTTGTGTCTCCTCCGGGCCCATCTCCACTTTGGTGCCCTCCCCCCGCCCCCCACCAACTACTGTTCTGAATTTTTTTTTGCACCATAGATTAGTTTAGCCTGTTTTCGGATTTCATAGAAATGGAACCATGAGATTAGTTACAGTGACTTTTTAAATTCTAGCTGTGTAAGTTCAGTGTCTACACTGCCCTGGAGCCATGAAACCCATTAAGTCAATGCGTGAGAAGCCACAGGTCATCACGAATGAAAAAGATCGTCTAATACCCAAATAGTATCCCCCATTTCATATATAACGTGAAAATCTCCACTTTTCAAATATACACAATCACCTCGTAGGATGTTTAAGCCTGTTGTTTACATATAGCGATCATCTTGAACTTCCAGGTTGAAATCCAGTCATGTCTTGCTATGGTCTGTCACCAGTGCCTCAAGATGGAGAGGCTGGCCTGGATCATGCCCCAGTTCCTGGGCCCCCTTCTTCACGGATGCATCCTGAGGAGGGAAGAAAGCAAGGGTTTATCAGGGCAAGTTAATGCTGTAAGAAGGAAACCCAAGGGGTGCCTTAATATGATACAGGTTTCTTCCTCATGCATCTGTGTGGGTTCGAGATGACACTCTGCTCCAGGAGTCCCTCAGGAATCCAGGCACCCTCCCTCACTGCTCCACCGTCCCCTAGGGCAGGGACCTCTGCAGTCCCCAGGCAGAGGCTGAAGGGAACCTGTGGAGAACGGAGGGACGGCCAGGCCCTGAAGAGCCAGCCTGTCCTCAGGAACAGCCCCCACCCTAGGCCCTCAAAGGAAGCCACACCGCCTCTCCGCCTGTCGAAGGAGAGAGCTCTCTCCACCCTCAGAAGCAAAGGCATATTTTCCACATACCTTCTGGGGCAACACAAACACTCCTTTGGCCAACAGAGCTGAAGGACCGGAAAGGACCAGAGACTTGAGGGCGGGTGTCTCTGCCCCAAGAGGTATCCGCTGGAGCGCCAGGATGATGTTATAGTTTTTAAAGAGTTTCTGTTTGATAAAGGATTGTAGATATTAACGTATAACATACTTAATATTACTTGTGGCAGAGAGTTTGGGTTTGGGATTGGTCTTCCCAGTCCTGGTTACTTAGCGCCCTCACACATTCTAAGGACTCCTCTGCCAGTAGGGGCTTCCCACTCTCTCCCCCACCCTCCCCACCCTCTCTTGCCTTCTTTGCTGTCTATATTGACTTAGAAGATCCTTGCTTGTTCATCAGTTGGGATTATCAGGGGACATGCCCTCCCCAATGCAATGAGTGTTTAAACAAAATTCAGGCCTTTGAACCCTGGACTCCGGTTAAAAAGTAACAGGCTGGCAACTGGATCAATGAGAGACAAATATTAGCTGTGGAGACTGGAGAGCCACAGCATTGGGAAATACCCACTGCTGGTGACATGGAAAGAGCAGTGGTCATACCCGTCTTGAGGGTCTGGGAAACCCAAGGGCCCCAAGGACCTTGGGCCAGTCATTTTCTTGCTCTACGAGGTGAACACTGAAGCCACCAGCCCTTAAGTTAGCTTCCAGAAGTTCCTTTGGTCAGGACGCCTGCAGAATCCTCCTGAAGGGTGTGTCCTCTGTGTCTCCCCTTCCCAGCCAACCTGCACTCCTGTTAGGCTGCCTCCAGAAAAGCTCCCAGCGCCTCACTCTGCTACCTGCGAAATTTCCACCAGTCCCCATTGTCCTGCCTGGCGCTCAGGCCATGTGGGGAGTTTGGGCAATAGGACAGCGGTCTCTGCGTGGCCGCCTCTAGCCCTTCGCCAGTCTTCATCCTTCCCTCGCTGTGAGGTGTCCAGTGCTACAACCTTTGCTTCCTTCTTGAAACGCTCTTTGGTTTCCATGATGTTTCACCTTCCGGATTGTTCTCTCCCTCCCCAGCTACTCCTGCTGGGTTTCTCCTCCCCTAAACGATGTTCCCCCATAATTTGCTCTTGGTTCTCTCTCTCTCCCCCCACCACCTCATCCACCTCCTCCTCCTCTTTCTGTGGCTTAAAGTCGTCACCTCTGTGGGGGAGGGGGGCAATTACAAATCTACTTCTTACCCCCTCCCAGAGCCCCCGACCCCCCTACCCACAACCTCTACACATCCCAATCTAAACTCACACCACTCTCAAACTTCTTCTCCCTTCTTTCTAAATTTCTGGGAATTGTACCCTGGTTTCTTCCAGGCATCCACATTGGAACTTCATCCTTGTGCTTCCATATGGCTTTGCTCCCCAAGTCCAAAGAGGGACAAAGTCCAGTTTTCCATTCATTCAGCAAACATGCACTGAGCAGCTACCATGTACCACGTACTTGTAGTGGCTAAGCATACAGCAATTACAAATGATTAGCAAAGCAAAAATCCTTTCCATGAGGAAATATCTATTCTAATGGAGGCAAACAAATAGGAAACATATACATAAATAAAATGTATGTTACATTAAACGTTGATGAAGCCACGAATGGAAAGCAAGCAGGGGAAGGATTAAGGTAGCGTGTGAGGGTCCACGTCTAGACGGGGGTGGGGGGGTGGGGGGTCAAAGTGAAGACCTCACGGGGCTGAGAGAATGAGCTCTGTGGCTACTTGGAGAAGCACACTAGGGGATGGAGTAACAGACACACAAAGGCTCTAAGCAGGATTGGGGAATAAGGTCGAAGCGCTTTTGAATATGCTAATGTGAGAGGCCTGTTAGACATCCAAGTGAAGAGGTCAGGTAGAAAGTTGAACACAGAAATTCAGGGAGAGGTCCAGGCTGGAGATACCAATGTAAGTGCCATCAGCATGTCGATGGCATTTAAAACTCCGAGACTGAAAAGGAGGGTCCCAGGATCGTAAGATGAGACTATCAGGATTGGAGTGGCCCAGAAAGCTGGGGGGGGGGTCCCAGAAACAGTAGAGGAGAGCTTATTTTTGAAGGCAGGGAGACCATGGGTGTCAGTTACAGACAGTCCCGACTGTTCAACTTCATGATCTTTCAACTTTACGATGGTGCAAAAGGGATATGTGTTCAGTAGAAACCCTGCTTGGCAGTTGGCGTGTGGATCCTGCCTGGGACCAGTGACATGCGGTGGGACCCCCTCCGTGACGCTGGGCGGGGGGGCAGCGACCTGGCTCCCCATCAGCCAAGGAGCATGACATGAGGGTCAACGACCGACCCACCGCCAACCATCTGCTCCCCACGCGGTGAGGGAGTCAGCTCCGTACAGAAGACGTCAGCCCCTGATTGTCAGCCAGGCTCTGTGTGCGAGGATTGTGCCCAAGTGCAGGTTCAGGTCGGTGTTCGGAGCGCGGGTAAGGGAGGCCTGGCCAAGCTCCGATGGTCCGTAGCTTAGTGTAGTGAATGTGTTTTTGACTTAATGATAACCTCAACTCCTGCTGGGTTTATGAGGACATAACCCATCGTGAGTAGAGGCAGATCTGTGTACTACGGTTGGTCTGCAAGATGAGGACTGAGGCATGACCGCTGGGACTGGCCCAGAGGGTGACACTGGTGATCTCGGGGGGGAGGGGCACTCAGGGAGAAGGGAGAGGGGCAGAGCACGGCAGGAACACGCTGACCAGCTCAGGATCTGCACCCCCAGCTCCACCTGACTGGCCTCAGAAACTGTCATAACTCCCCAGTTATGACAGTAACCTCCTGACAGTGCACCCCCTTTCCTCATGCCCCATTCCCAATCCAGTGCACACACAGCCCAGCTCTACTCACCGCTGTCCCCTGCAGAAATCCTTCAATGGCTGCCAGTGGCCACCGGTGACAATCTCAACTCCTTAGCCAAGCACTCCAAGCCACGGTCAGGCTTCAGACTCACTTCCCCTTCCCGCCCCTGTATTCACCTTCCCATAGACCATCTGCCCACACACCCCAAGCTTTCCTCCCATCTTGCCTTTGTTCACCCTGTTCTCTCTACTAGAAGGGACCTTCCCACACATCCGACTCTACTCAAAAATTCAGAGTCCATCTCCAATGTCACCTCACCACACAAAGCCCTTCCTGGTGCCCCCAACACGTGAAAGTTCCACCTCTCCTCTGAACGTGCAGCATTTGGCCCCTTTCTGCCTCTTGTCGTGGTGTTTGTGTACTGGGCCCCTTCCTACGCATCACCATAAGCCACCTGATGGCACAGGGCTTCATCCATGCCCTCCGTACCCTGGATGCTCGAGAAAGCTGGTCTAAAAGGAACTGGACAGGGGTCTGGGGAATGGGGTGAAGCTGCTGGTTACAGTGAACTTGGAGGTTGTCTGTGGATTTCAGTTTCGAGAATCCTCACTATTTCCTGCCTCTGTCCACTCCCGAATAATAATCAAACATTGGCCAGGCTGCTGAGCGCCTTCCACCTTGTGACGCTGAAGAGAGACCCGGTTGTCTGTAAAAAAGGCATTTGGGGTCTCTGGAAAGAGAACAAGAGAGGAAACAAGGAGTCAGCCAAAGACATCGAAACCTGAAAATGGTCTGCTAAGTAAGAGAGTCACATGGCCTTGGCACGAGCGAGGGTTTTGGTGCTGCCAACTCTCCTTGTTGCCTCAAACAATAGCCAAAGAGCAATGCAAGTGTCGCCTTTTCGCTCTGCTTCCCATCCTTTTGGACGTGATCTTCAAGCCTCATAGTATAAGCCACACTTTAGTTCTTGAGAGATGGCAGTCTCCTCGGAGGCCGGTGGGCGTCTCGGCCACACTCGGCTGTCTACGCAGAGGTGCCTGGCAGGTGACTTCTGGTGGCTGCTCAGAGGTGTCCTCTGGGTGCTGACCAAGCTCTCTGCTCGTGACCATAAGGCAATTTGGACCAATGTGAGATTTGGGCTTGAATTATCTAATAATTATCCATTTTTCTTTACTTAGAACATGACTGTTCTCCCTTGTCACAGTATATCCCCTGTGGGGTCTTTAACTCGTGTACACTGGGAGCCAGCTGGCTCACAACTCTATCCAGGCCTCCACATCCTCCCCTCTTCTAATAACTCGGTTGGGAGCAGCCAATGTGTCTTTCTCACTGTCCTTGCCTTTACTGAGCCTGGAGGGCTGGGTCTGGTGGAGCATCCTCTCCCTTCAATATTGTACAGGTAGAGCTTTATCTTGTGGAAGGGGAAGGAAAAGAGAATCTGAGGAGTGAAGACATCAACTCATTCCCCCCCTCCCTGATCTTGGAAAGTTCTTTTATTAAAAGACATGCCAATGCCCCAGAAATGCTCCCTCTTTTTCAAAACCCTCCTCAAAAAAATGGATCGTGGAAGAGTCTAGCTGTTCAAAACACAATCTTCCCAGGCCCTGCTCATCCCAGCGTGGGGACAGCCCACCCAATTGCAGTCCCGGCCCCAAGGAGGAAGAAACAAAGAGCCACATGAAATTAGTTTTACAGACCCTTCCACAAATGTCACAGAGTGGTGGAGAAATGTCACAGAGACTAAGAAAGACGGGTACAGTTTCCCTACAAGAAAGCATTCATTCATTCATTCAAGTAATACTAACTGATCATCATTTATAACAAACATTTGCCCTTAAGATTTTCATTTAGTGGCAAGGCAGAAAAGAAAAGCCAATAATCAGAGCAAACGTGCTGCAGATCTGCAACCCAAAACTCCTGGGATCAGCTGTATTTTGGAAGGCAGATTTTTTTTTTTTTTTTTTTGTATTTTAGAAAAGCTTGGTATCCTGTGCCCCATATAATGTGCCGGTAGAGTCTGGGGCAGCACGCTGTCATCACACCATTAATATTTCTACAGCCATTTGAATACCTACACCAAGTGGAATAAATAAAGACTATAAAGAGCCTCATGTCAGTTTAGGTCAGGGTTTTGCCATCAACTGCCCCCAATTGCTTCCTCCTCCTCCTCCTCCTCCTCCTCCT
>NW_027397073.1:16455460-16472000 GCF_003265705.2 Callorhinus ursinus | reverse complement strand
TTCTTCTTCTTCTTCTTCTTCTTCTTCTTCTTCTTCTTCTTCCTCTTCTTCCTCTTTCTTCTTCTTCTTCTTCTTCTTCTTCTTCTTCTTCTTCTTCTTCTTCTTCTTCTTCTTCCTCTTTCTTCTTCTTCTTCTTCTTCTTCTTCTTCTTTCTTCTTTCTTCTTTCTTCTTCTTTCTTCTTTCTTCTTTCTTCTTTCTTCTTTCTTCTTCTTCTTCTTCTTCTTCTTCTTCTTCTTCTTTCTTTCTTTCTTTCTTTCTTTCTTCTTTCTTCTTTCTTCTTCTTCTTCTTTCTTTACTTATTTATTTACGTCCTCTCTACACCCAGTGTGTGGCTTGAAGTCATGACCCTGAGTTGAAGAGTCGCACACTCTTCCGACTGAGCCAGCCAGGCACCCCAAGATTGCTTTCACATTGATAAAAGCTGAATTTTGGAATGGCACAGAAGGGCTTGTGCTCCTGACCAGAGATCTGTCAAAAAGGTAAGGAGTTTTTCTTGGAGGAGGTGCTGCTTGAGCTGAAATGTAGAAGATCAACTGGCCAAGAGGAAGAACTTGGCGGCGCACACCCGACAGCGAACTGCAAAGACTCAGGCAGGCCACAGGGCAGCCAGGGCCAGCCGCAGGGGAAGCAGGGTCCTGCTGGCACAGCCGAGAACCCTTCACCCAAAGCCACCCAGAAAGTGGAAGCCTGCACACTCTATTTACACTCTTCCCCAGGGGGAACCACTAGTTTATTTGAAACACCCCATTTGCCAGGCAGTGTTCTAAGCTGCTTTAGAAATGAGAACGAAGTTAATCCTCCAAACGGCCTTTCTAGGTAAGTGCATTATTATTCCCATTTTTCAGATGGGAAAAGGTGAGGAGAGGGTAAAGAAGATCTCACCCAAGGTCACAGAGCTTATGAGAGACAGACCAAGATGTCTGGCTCCAGAGTTTGTGCTTTTAACCGGAAAGGAACACTGCCTTTTCTTTGATTCAGGCATCTGTTCCAAGCTACAGCCTCCCTCCACCTGTACCACCACAACGCCGAGACTTTGGGCACCCGGAGTCCTGAGGAAGCATCCCTGGGAGTGCAAATCACGCCCTGGTCCCCCTGCCCAGGGGGACTGGACCATGCAGGGTGGGGCTTAGAGAAGGAGGGGAGCTTTGGTCTTTCACCCCTGGGGGCTGACAGCCCCAGAGAGAAGCTGACCAGTTTGCAATCAGCCTGTTGGCCTTGGGGTTCAAAGCCCATGTTGCCCTGCTTTTTATCTGTGTTATTGATGATCTGTTTCCAGAGTTTGTTTGAGGAGATGGAGCCAGAAAGCTGGGAGAGGGGGTTGGAGCCAGCTGACTGGATGGTCAGGCTTGGTGAGCAGTTTGCCCTCTTCTTGTGTCAATTCCAAAAGGCAGGGTTTGGAAATAAAGTCAACAGAGGGCTTTTCTTCATCTGCACATAAACAGCCGTTCACCTGTGTTTGGAGAGAGTTGGGCAATGCTGAAGGGAGTTGGGTCAGGAGAAAAGTCAACTTTGACTTTTAAGTCTCTGAAGCTGGCTTTGGTTTCCATGTTTCTACCAGCACACCTACAGCTCACATCAAAAAAGAAATGCTCCAGGCTTCTGTGTTCCCTCCCCACCCCCATCCACCCACCATGGAATTAGCAGGGGCGTCAGAGAATGTTCTAGAACACTCTGCCTTCTCCCCTTACACTGGGTGTCTGTCATCACTGCACACACCGTCACCAAGCAACCTCTTTTTGATGGCCCCAGAGTTCTTGTTCAAGGACAACTGCTCTCTAGCTTAAGCCAATTCAGAGCTGACTAGAATCACACATGTAGCAATAAAAGTGGCCAAATGCCATCGGTAGGCATAGCAACCATCTACTCGGAGAATTTTTAAAATAGAGAAGGAACATTAGAAATTATTTGCTCCAAACCCCTTGCATTGCAGATGAAGAAACTAAGAGTTGAGGGCGGGTTTGGGGTGGGGGGCATCTTGCCCAAAGTACCCAGTGAGCAAATGGTGGCAATAAATCAGAGCCCACTCACCCAAACCCCAGCTGGTTGGAATTTTCCCACCACACTCTTTGGCCTCTTATTGGTCTTCAAAGCTTTCCAGTTCACATTCTCAAACATCCATTCAGCCTTCTATTTATTCTTTCTGGAGTATTTTTTGTGTGCCAAGCGATGGGCTAGAACCTGGGGACAAACGCATAACAAGATTCATCCTTTCCTTCGAGGGGCTCCCATAAGAACTCTTCATGGTTTCTCCTTCCTTCCCTCCCCTTCCCTTCAGAAATGGCACTGGGTGTGGTGTCACCCCTAATGAGTGGAAACAGAATCTCTGGGGTTGAGGTCCAGGCATTGGTAGCTTAAAAATCTCCCCAGGTCAATCGAGCTTGAAGGCATAGCTTTGATGAAGTCACGGACCCCAATTCTACTTGATTTGTCTCCTCGGAGCCTCTCTCCTACTGCAGAGGGGGAAGCGCGAGAGTGACTGAGTGTTGTCACATTGTCACTGGCCCTCACCTGTTACCTGTGCAAAAGGAGGCCAACGCAGCCTTCCAGCAAAAGCCTCTGGGGTCTGAGGCCACTAAATAAATAATAAAATAAAATAAAATTTAAATGAATGAATAAAAGACTTCCTGCCATAGGCAGCTCTAAAGGAGAAGAGACAAATGAGCTGGAAAGGCAGCCGGAGTTTGAAATGCGCAGGGTAGATTCAGCAGGGCCAGTTTTTGGTACTTGCGTTTTCCTTAAAGGGAACTGAGCCACAGTTCTGTTGAATTGATTTGGTAAGTGTGTGATGTGTCAGAAAGCACCAGGCAGCTTCCTGTAAAATCACTGAGAGGGTTCACGAAAGTCAAAAGTATGAAATAAATTAGCGAAGGAATGGGGTTCTGGTAAGATCCTTGCTCTCCCCCTGAATGCAATCTGTCACTCCAAGTGACTCACGCACTGACGAGAAAGACTAAAAATGTTCAAGCATGACATTTGCATCTATTAAATAGTCCTTCTGTCGCACATCGTTGGAAATTGGGTTTTCTGAAGGTTACCGGGAATTATCTGCCTCTGCGGCTGGGTGTTTGTGACTTCAAAGTGAACTGCCGCGTAGGAGATGCTGCGATGGGCTCAATGGGCCTCAGCACCAAGTCAGGTCCTTTGCTGGTTTATTAGCAGCATCTGTAAGACTCGAGTCCTTTTACAACAGTGTTGCCGTTGGCCTGCCCCGGGGGGCGTGGGCGGGGGTGAGTGCCAGATGACCAGGCGTCCCGCTGTCTGAGCCAGGAGCGGAGCAGCTGTATGCCAAGCTCTGAAAAGCAGCTGGTTTTTCTTTGCTTCTCCTTAAATAGGCATCAGGTTTTCTCCTAGGTGCTTACGGTGAGCCAGGTCTGGCATGTGGCTTCTCGGATGGTGTCACCCAGGACAGATCAGGGAATTCAGAGCCCCTCATTCTGTAAATCGAGCCTGTCGTGTGTCTGACTCTGGTCTATGCCCAAGCAAAGCCCGGGCCGTCGCGGACCATCCCCCTCTGTCGTAAGAGCCGCTGAGCAACACGGGGCAGAGGGACTAGAGCTCAACCTCAAAGGGGACCAACTGTTGGATTTCTGCCCCCAAAGATGCAGAGGGAGGAGGAAGTCCTTAAAAGGACGAGAGCGAGGCAATTGGAAGAAATGGCCCATCGGGAGGACCTAGGACTCCACTGTTCCCAGCCTTCCCAGACAGAGCACAGACTGCCCCCCACACCCCCCCCACTGAGCCGGCCAGTTCACGTCACCAGCAAGAGGGAGCAGTCTGGCTCTGGGGCACATAGCTGTCAGAAGAGCTGACAGGACAATGGCCTTTAAGAGGCAGGGGCTATGTTTGGATTAAGAAAATTCTGGAGATACACTCTGGAGAATCGACTTGCAGATTGACTCCAACCAGACGCGCGGCTCCAGACTGGGGCAGGGAGTTGCCTGGTGGCGTTGTCTGAACAGGCAACAGGTGGACGATCCAGGGACCTAGTTACACAAATTACAGCTCTCCCTTCCGATGGAACGCATGGGGGCTGGAAGCGGCCCACTGAGCAGTCGCATGGGGTGTAAGCATAATGTCCCCCCAAAATCACTGCTTGCAGCTGGCCTATATATCCTCTCCCTTTACTTCCCCTTAAGGCCAGCTCGAGCAGATTTTGCAAATTTCCGTTATGGAAGTATGTTCAGTCCTCCGTAAAACTCCAACCCCTTTAATAATTCACAACATTCTATCACTCAGCCAAGGAGAGTAAAGAGTCTGTGCACTGATATAAAGTGATCTCAAAGATACACTGTGCAATAAAAAAGCAAGGTTCAGAAGAGTAGGTATTATAACCCCTGTGGTTATATATACACATGCATGTGTCTGTGGTTCATAGTCTATACAAGAAATGACAAACAGTGGTTGTCTCGGGGACGGGCTGTGCGGGTCCCACTTTCACTGAAGGCCTCTCCGAATGGTTCAAAGCAGGCGCCCTGTTAGAGGTAAGCAGCTCCCCTAAGCTGGGAAAGCAGAGAGAAAGCCAAATTAAATGGGCCTTTACATCCATTCAGCAAAAGTAAGCAAGGAGATGGACATCACCAACTCGGGGGATAGCAGAGAAAAGGGGGCATTGGTGCTAGCCACAGAAAACCACACGTTACTGTGTTCAGAGATGAAGTCGGCAGCCGTGCTGCACACGCTTCTAGAGGACAGGCTACAATGAAAGGTGCTAGCGAGTTAATATCCTTAAAACCAGGGAAAGAAGCGCCGATGGAGGAGGGGAGAAGCGGAGAAACGCTTGTATCTAGAACTTCGGGCACAGATTTCGCTGTCATGCTCGCGTACAAATCCTTGGCCCTATCTGCTGCCTCCTTCAACATCGCAGCCTCTTTGTAGGGGACGACACCTGGGGCAGGGAGGGCCGCTGTCATGTCACACAGCCGGTACGTGGCAGAGCGGGGGACTGCACTCCGTTTCTTTTCTAATTCTATCTTCCACGCACCCTCGTGGAAGTCACGGGCCCTGCAGGGAACTGTGAGCCACTGGATGCCACGTGAATACAGAGTAACCCCCCCATGTGCCCTCTCTCCATCTATCCTCCCACCAACTGCTGCCTGCTGCCTTTTAGAACTCCGATTTTGAGCCATGTTGATATATCAACTCGAAGAAGTGTCAGAAGTCTTACCAGGTTTGCTCTCTGATCCTTTTCCATTCTGTTTTATTGCTGGAACTATGATCAATTAGTCCATTTCGAAGTGCTAATGGATGAATGGGTCATACTCTCCGCCGACATACTGGGACTTAACCAGGAGCCTTTGGAGACGAAGACTTAGCTGAAATGTCTCTACCACTCCCCAAACCCCAGGCACCCCTCGTCCTTCTCATGGCAACCTCCGTGAGCAACATTCCAGGTGTCCTGCCAGACAAAGAAAGACATAGCTTACTCTTTTCCCTGTTTTTACTGGAATGGAAGTAGGTTATACACACAGCTGAGTATCCTGGGTTTTTTACTTAATAAAACTTGGAGAGTATTCTAAGAGTTTGGGGTTTGGTTTTTTTTTTTTTCCATTTGTTTGTTTTTAAATAGGCTCCGCACCCAGTGCGGAGCCCAACCCAGGCGCCAAACACATGGCCCTGAGATCAAGACCTGAGTCAAGATCAAGAGTCAGATGCTTAACTGACTGAGCCACCCAGGCACCCCATGAGCTAAGAGTTTTTAAAGAACAATAGATCTTTGATGGGGCGCCTGGGTGGCTCAGTCGTTAAGCATCTGCCTTCGGCTCAGGTCATGATCCCAGGGTCCTGGGATCGAGCCCCGCATCGGGCTCCCTGCTCCGTGGGAAGCCTGCTTCTCCCTCTCCCACTCCCCCTGCTTGTGTTCCCTCTCTCGCTGTGTCTCTCTCTGTCAAATGAATAAGATCTTTTTAAAAAAACAAAAACAATCGATCTTTGAGATTGATTCATAGGTTTGTTTAAAAAAAAAGAAAACCCAACACATTTCACATTATTTTAATGGCTCCAGAATATTTCTATGAATATACCTTATGTTATTTGACCAGTGCCTTTCTAATAGATATTTGGTATGTTTTTAATCTTTTGCTATATGAGCAGTACTGCAATTTTGCACATATCTGTAGGAGAAATTCCTAAAAGTGGAATTGTGTGTCAAAAGATACGGTCATTTGTAATTCTGATAATTTGCTTTGCAATCTGTACCGATCTAGATGCTCATCAGCAGTAGATGAGGGTGCCCGTTCCCATACCCTTGCCAACACTGTGGAGAGCCAGGAGACTTCTACAGTGGACAAGAGGCAAGAGGGTCACCAGCGTGGGACGGTTAGGCTCTGTGTGGTGTCCCGTGGCGGCTTCTGGTGCTTTAAGAGAAGCTTAAAGGCACTGGGGGTTGCCCAGGAGAAGAAATCTGGCTGCCACAAGAGACATTAGAAGCCGTGAAACCAATTCTACCCACCTCTCAGTCCTGCCAGGGCGAAGACGGCAGAAAAGCTCCGTGGTCCACAATCATGTTGAGGCTGGTGCCAAGATACATGTTTGCGTCGTGTTGAGGGGAAGTAGAATCCAGGCCCGTGAAGGAATCGCAAATGCTCAAAGGCGATTGCCCAGGTTTGCCGATCTTCATGCACAGGTAGCTTCTTGACTGTCTAGCATCCAGCGCTTGAGGGGCCAGGAATAGTTAGTTCTCTCTCTACCAGCAGGGGTCTAGTTTCTCCAAAAAGATTGTGAGGTCTGAGAGGAGGCCTCCGTCTTTGCCTACCCCTCCCCTCACTACAAATCTGCAAAGGTGGTTTAAGGAATTGAAGCCCCCAGTAACGGCCTCTAACCCCTGTCTTCTGGTCTTCTGGTCGGTAAAGACAGGCTTCTCTTTAGCTTTCTGAAGACAAGGCTGGCTGTTACCCTCGTTCAGTGTCAGGCAATTTGCTGGCCATGTTCGCTCTACTTTTTGGGGACTTAGATACCAGTGTGAAATGTCAGGCGGGGAAACTGACCCCTTACCTTCATGATGCTCTTTGTCTCCCCTGAGGGACAGGCAGAGACATGGCCTGTCTTCCTGGCGGGGAATGACCCAGTGATGGACCATTGTCTGTAAACAGCTAAGGGATCTTGATCTTCTCTGACAAATCCTCCCTGCCCAACCTGGTTAGACAGACGCAGCCGTCCATGTGACCGACATTCATGGGAGGAGAAGGGAAGCAAAGGAAGTAAGGAGCAGAGGATGGGGAACTAAATATACCTCCCCCAGAGTAACTGAATCAGAAAGCCCAATATCAGAGCTTCAAGGGGATTATGCCAACCAGTCTCTGAGGAAGTGCTCCCACTGAGGAAAACGGAGGCTAGGCAGGTGGGGCAACTCATCCCAAAGCAAAGTCCCCACCTTCCGGAGCTGATCTCCATCTGATTTGGGATGCTTAAATAGGGAGGTTTATGAATTTCATAGACTTTGAACTTTCTGCCTTACAATGAATAACTGAAAGTCTCCTTCACCCTGAAGTTTGCTATGACACCAACCCAGTGGATGAATACAGGTACAGAAGGTTTCTGGAAGGTCTGGACGCATTTCTCATTTCCCAATCAAGCCAAGCTTGGTGGCACTCGGAGGAGCCTCCCTTGGGTGTTCCCTTGGCAGACAGGTCCCCAGTGGGAGTTTTGTGAGTACCTTCCAACAAGATAACCATTAACAACAAAATATACTTAAGTCATATTAATTAAGAAGAATACCCTGCAGGATGATTTCAATTTTTTTTTAAAGGGCCTTGGTAGTCTAAGTAAGAAAGCCCATGCCATGTATTACCCACGAGCTCTGCGTGTGGCTTCACCTCCTCATGCTTCTCTCACCAGCCAGCTAGGTCCCAAATTCTTTTTCATTTAAAAAAATATTTTGGGGCACCTGGGTGGCTCAGTCGTTAAGCATCTGCCTTCGGCTCAGGTCATGATCCCAGGGTCCTGGGATCGAGCCCCGCATCGGGCTCCCTGCTCAGCGGGAAGCCTGCTTCTCCCTCTCCCACTCCCCCTGCTTGTGTTCCTGCTCTTGCTATCTCTCTGTCAAATAAATAAATAAAATCTTAAAATAAATAAATAAATAAAAATTAAAAAATATTTTGGCTTCTATTTCTATTATTGGCAATTTTATCACTGAGCTTTCCCTGCTGTGCAGGTCAGGCTCAAAATTCCAACAGTTGGCTAATAGCCACCAAACAGTAGCACCATTCCAGACCCCAGAAGCATTACTCTGACATCCTAATAGCATTACAGAGGCCATTACCAGACAGAGATCTTTAAATATATGAAAACAGAGTCCATCACACAGGCACAGCCTATGTCGGACACTAAATGGTTAATATGTTGATGATATTGGTTATTAATATATATACTCTGAATAATATCTTATGATTTTAGCAAAGGTTATAATCTATTTTCCAATTGAGCTATTTAAATGGCTTGCATCAGTCCGCCAAAATACTTCCTGAAATCCCACCAGCAGAAATCGAGTTCTTTGTGTGAATGTTTACCCGCTTTGGGGCTCCTCTTTCAACACGCACATCCCTGAGGAAGGCGTGGCAGGCATCTTGGCCCTGAGTCCTAAAACTCAACCTACTCTCCACCCATACTTCTTATGTTCTACCTAACACCAGCTTTCCTCCGGTGTTCCAGTCACTAACCACCTGTTCACTGGCCTCAATCTCCCACCACACTGTACATTTTTTGAGGACAGGGACTATGTCTGTTTCATGCATGAGTATCTCCAGGGCTCAGAATGGTGCCTTGCACACAAGAAGCATGCAGTAACTGTTTACTGAGTGAATAACGCATCCACCTACTGATCCTTTTCCCTAGACTAGTAAATATAAGGACCCCTTTAAAAAAATAGTCCACAGAACCCCCCCTCCCACATAGTAACAGGTTACACTTTTAAGATCTATTGGTTAAGAAAATGCATCACGACCTAAGTTATGTTGAATTCAGAACATTAAAATAAATTTCTAGTTCACCAATCCCAACAGCACCCACATGTATTCAGAGGCTTGGACTTTGAGACTTTCGCTGCCTCTCATGTCTGCAGCCTAGATGGGAGGAGGTACCGAAAGCAGGAGAGAACTTTCCAAAGCTGGGGCCTCGGGTTCTCCTAATTCACAGTTTTGCCAGGAGAAGGTCCTGTCCCTAAGGCTTGGTGAAAAGTAAGAAAGAGGCTGAAAAGGTGGTTAACAATGTAGTCAATATCTGCAAAAGAAATCCATGCCCCAGAACACAACAGTTCTTATTCTAGGGGCTGGTCGCCATTACAGTCTAATGCCGACATGGAAATAGTCAGCGTCTCTGTGTATCCCCACTCCTGGGAGCAGACGAGGGCCGGGAGCACAGATGGAATGTGGGCTGCAGACCGATGTCTCCAAGAGTCTGCAGCTCCCACGACTGGTCTTCAGATCTGTGGATCTTTGTCATCTCTTTTCACTTTTGGTGCCCATCCCCACAAGCACATTGCAAGGCAGCTCGGAGTGGAAGGCTCGCTAGCTGGTGCGAGCGTCTTGCGGCAGAGATCACAAGAGATACCCAGAAACTTCTATCCAACCCTGGCACCAGTTCTGCTGCTCCCACCGTGGGCATCTCATCCCTCAAGTGGGCTTCGCCAGAGCCTCCAAACTTCCTCTCTTTTCCTTCCCCATACCCCTCTTGTCTCTGCCCACTAAGTGATCCCGTCTAGATAAAATTAACACCCTTCAAGAGCTTTCCAGTGCTTAAAACAAAACAACACAAAAAAGCAAAACAACAGAACAAAAGCTTCCCAGTGCCGCTGGGATAAAGATGAAACCCCACCTTTGCCCCCAAGTCCCACAGGATAGCACCCTGCCTACCTTGTGTCCTCAGTGTGCACCTTTTCCCACTGGTTTTGGTCCAACCACATGGGCTCACCTTCTGGCCCCTGCCTCAGACATTTGCACATGCTGTTCCCGGTACCTGGTATCTTTCCAGCCCCCGCTGGTGCCTAGACAAGTCCTATGCCTCCTTCAGCGCTCAGGCCAAACATGGCTTCCTGGAGGAAACTTGTCATGACCCCACTGCTGGGTCAGGCCCCCCAGGGTCTCCCCCCCGACACCCCTGCCACAAGCAAACACTCGGAGCCGTCTGCCTCCCTTTGGGATGGAGTTAAAGCTCCCCTAACTCCCACTCTGACTGGCCCCCGGACTGCTGAGTGTCAAGGCCCTCTGCTTCCCATTGGAGGTCACTTCCGCCGGTGCTGTGACCTCTACCAGCAAGCCAGCCGGCCTTCGTCTGTGCAGAAATCCTCGTCCTTTGATGTCTCACTGCATCTGTCCTCAGCTTTTGGACGAAGAGACCACGTCTTCCCTCAACTGTTGCCAGGTTCAGAGGCCTTGGAGCTCCGCTTCTGATCTTCCAAGCAATTAAAGAATAGCCAGGTAAAGCCCAAAATGCAAAAGCCCCCTACCCCACCTCCCAACCCCTAACCCACTCCCCCCAGGCCCACCGTCAATTATGTTCTTTGTATCTTTCAGGAAAGAAAAGAAAAAGTAAACTATTAGCACCAAACAAATACATATAACAAACACACCTAAGTATTTATTCAGATCCTTTTTATTTATACCACATGTGTTCTGATATTATTTTGGACTTGGGAGGCATGGCATTAGTCACCATCCCTACCCCAATTCCCAGTCTTTTTCTGTTTTTGCTTAAATGTCCGCATGCTATTGCATGATATAAGCTCTATGATTACAGTGCTATATGATAAAGCTCCATTATTTACCTACCCACTCTACCAGAAATATTTAATTTGCCTCAATTTTTTGTTCTTGCAGTGCTGCAATGAGTATTTTTGTAAATGGGTTAGTATTCTTTTGTGAATATATCTATACAGTAAATTTGCATTCACAGAATTACTGGATCAAGAGGGACGTACTTCCAATTTTAACAGATATTGTCAAATTATCCTTTCCAAAGTAGACCATGAACACTTCCGGCAACAAGTGTTTGAGAATGGCAGGTGTCCCGCAGCCTGACCAATACTGGGTGTTGACCAGCCTTTTCATTTTTACTTGTCTGCTCACTGAGAATTGATATCTCATCGCTGTTCTACAATTATGAGTGAAGTTAACCACAGTGGTTTTTTTCCTATAAACTCCACGTTCATATCCTTTCCTGATTTTCATGTTGAATTATTCAGTCTTGATTGAGAGGAATGCTCTGTAAACGGGAGAAATGGGATTGTGTTCTGTGTAATATTGGGGTTTTTTTGTCTTCTGACTTTATTATTTTAATCATCTACTGTTAGAAATTCTTGAGTTTAGGCTTTGTGTGCTGCTGAAAAGGCATTCCCTGGCCCCAAATTATATGTATTTTTAGACATTTTCGAAAGCCAGACACTTGCTGCAGACTGTTATAAAGATTCAACCTAGTGTCTAGCGCTCCTCGGCCCCTGTTGGGACATCACAGCTTTAACACGATGCTGAGAGCTGACTTTTCTTTGACAGTCCTAGCCGGGATTTCCCCCTATTCACAAATTCAGCCGAAGTAGCCAATACACTTGACGTTGATTCAATTGATTTTTTTCCCTGGTTCCAAACTCTTGTCTGGGTTATTGATTACTTTCTGCTGCCCTTTATGCAACCTGGATTGAAGAAGACATCCCATAAACACAGGTCTAATTAAAATCCTATTTGAATGTCGTCCCTAAAACTTTTGGAGGAAATGACTTCCCTAGTTGTCTTTGGTCTTCTGCGTGCAGCACTTTTAGCTGAACCACTCCGAAGAGTGGTGGGCGTTTTTCTGACGGCCTGCAGAGTAGCTTTCTACTTGTGGGGGAAAGGGATGAATGCAGGTGACTATCGGAGGAGATCACAGTAACACAAACGTGGGAAAATTCAGTATGTCTACAGCTCTGGCATCATGGGACTTTTCCCCATGAGTTTTAGATCGTAATGTTTGGAGCTTTGCAGTTGATTAAAAAACAACAACAACAACAACAACAAAAAACCTTTCATATAGATCAGCCCACTGCTATTTATTATGTAGCAATACTGACGAGAGTCATAATATTGTTCTCTATTTTTTATGTAGGAAAATAGAGGCTCCGGGAGATGGAGGTAACAGTTAGGAAGGGCTAGGCTGGGTTACTATTCTCTGCCTTAGGATTCTGAGGCTACTGGTCCTTCCCCAGTTCTCCCTGTCTGCCTGGTTGATAGTGCCTTTCATGGAATGGAAGAGCTAAGGTTAAATGCAACGCTTTTATTAAAATAATCATGTGCTCAAGGAACAAAGTAACTCTAAGGAAGCTGACCTTCGACTTCTAAAAGGAGCTGAGCCAGGTCAGCACAGGATCCTGCAGACTCCCAGGATACATTGAAATCGGGTTGCCGTGTAAAACATAGCATATCTAGTTGAATTTACATTTCAGATAAACAATAATTTTTAGTATATGCCCCAAATACTGCATGGGAGATATGTGTACTAAACATTTGTTTATCTGAAATTAAAATTTAATTTTAAATTTTAAAATGTGGGTGTCTTGTGCTTTTTTTTAAACTAAATCTGGCAATTCTAATTGAGGAGAAATTGTGTGTCAATAGATATAACAACATTTGGGATTCCCAACGTAGAAATCAGCAAGGTCACCTTGTAACACTTAAGATCTCGTAGGCAAAGAATACCTCTGCCCATTTTTCTTGGTATCAAACTAAAAGTTAATAATGCAGTATGTACCAAAGTCCTTTAAAAATTACAAAAGCTGTGTGCAATTATTCATCTGTAAAGATGGTCTTTGCGTCATTGTTAATAATTCTGGAAAAAAAAAAAAGGAAGCACCTAACTTACTCCAAAATAGGGTTTTGGTGAATAATAAATTCAGTCAATGGAACACAATGAAATAAAATGGAATCCAAGGTTATTTTTAAGAATGTTGATATAGATGATCCTTAACATGGATCATCTATTGGGTAGAATATTGAATGAAAAATACAGGTTGCTATCATATTTTTTTAAAGATTTTATTTATTTATTTGACAGAGAGAGACACAGCGAGAGAGGGAACACAAGCAGGGGGAGTGGGGGAGGGAGAAGCAGGCCTCCCGTGGAGCAGGAAGGCTGGGGCTTGATCCCAGGACCCTGGGATCATGACCTGAGCCGAAGGCAGATGCTTAATGACTGAGCCACCCAGGCGCCCCAGGTTGTTATCATATTTTTGCAAAACAATTGCGTTTTGCCTACCAAGGCATACTTCTCCCCCTCGTGTTTTAACATCTCTAAAATTAGGATACCTTTAGGATTAATGGCATCATCATCACCGTTGGGCAGGTGGCAGAAATGAAGTAATTGTCATCTATGTGGATGTGAGCCCTCAGTCATTGCTGGTCGAGGTGTCCCCTCAGTGGAGGGATCTGCACTGTTGGTACAGAATATTTTGAGTTTGTCATTTAAAACGTCTTCCAAGATTACACTATGATTCAGCATTGAAATGAAAAGTTAATTTCTGTGCAGAAGCATGAAAACAAAGCAGAAAGGGCTCAATATTTTAGTGATAAAAAATTTCTTTTGGGGGCCACCTGGGTGGCTCAGTCGGCTAAGCATCTGCCTTCAGCTCAGGTCATGATCTCAGGGTCCTGGGATCGGTCGGGCTCCCTGCTCAGCAGGGAGCCTGCTTCTCCCTCTCCCTCTGCCTCCTCTCCACTGCTCATGCTCTGTCTCTCTCGAATAAATAAATAAAATCTTTTAAAAAATTTCCTTTTTGTCATGGAGAAACGATCACAGTTACATATTTTCTTGCAAAGCAGCAAACAACCAAGTGCTTTACTGAACCCAAGAAATGAAGACACTGCAAGTAGAGGAAGGGGTGTTATATTTTGTTGCATTTTGTTACTGAGAAATGTGCAAACGGATTGCCTATCACAGGCCAAGTAAAGCAACTGAAGACAATTAATTTGTTTCTGGGCCAGTTAACCAGGGACAGGGAAGGCGGGGGCTGAGCGAGGGAGGACAGCTCAGGGGACTCTGGGGAGTCCCCGGCTCTGGGGACTGCTATGACTGTCCTGACTTCTGATCCAGGCCAGGCTGGGATCCAGGCAGCTAAAGCAAAAGGCAGGGAGAGACTGAGAAGGCCCCACATGGTGCCTGGGACTCCCAAGCTGTCCCTCTCAAGGGCCGAAGGAGCTATGTGAGCGACAGGAGGAGGAAGGGTTGTAGTCAAGAGGTATAAATAGGTAAGGTGCCCCCACTGGATTAGCATTTCATCTGGTCACTTGGGCGACTTGCCCTGGTCACTTGGGAGACTCAGGCAGAGAGGAATCCTTGAGGCTCAGGCCAGTGTCCAGATTTGCCCTCTAGGCCAGCTCCAAACCTCAGACCCAAGGGTCCTTCTTCCTTAGCAAAGTGAGGAAGGCAGTTGGCAGCAACTGGAGTCTACGGTCCCAGCGCCAGAGAAAGCAGGAGCCATTAAGGAATAGACCTGCGGTCTCCATGATGATAAACCACTTCATGCCCCCTCCCCCCAAAAGCCAACTGAGTGTCTCTCCTCTCAAGTCTTCTGTAATACCTGCTTAATAATGGTAATAATATTTATCAGCTGCTTACTATGTGTCAGCTACTGTACTAAGTATTTTGTATACATCATCTCATTTAATCCTTTAATCCTCACCATGGTCTGGGAAGGTAGGTATTATTATCTGAACTTTACAGATTAGGAAATTTAGGCTCAAGTTCACTCAGCAAGGAAAGGGCAGAAACAGGATTCAAACTTCTGGTTCTCTGGCTACAAATCCCTTGCGCCTAACCACTACTTGTAGTCCATTTCTCAGAACAAAGACCCCTGACTGCTCTCTGTCCATCCTTTCCAATTCCACTACTTTCACTTCACTCCTGCTTCCTGGGCTTGCCTCCTCTCTCCCCTTCCCACCTACATACCAGGCAGATTAGGAAAGAACTGCCCTACCTTCTTCCCTCCCATTGTGCCCGGTGCCCACAGCGTATGCTCCGCCCTGTGTAACTCCAACAAAGCCCTCTGCTTCCCAGGATCCCCTGCGTTCACAACGGGAGCGCTTGGGTGGCCCTGTGTGTCTCCCGCAATCCCCTGTGCCTCCCACAATCCCCTGTGCCTCCCACAATCCCCTGTGCCTCCCATCATCCTCTTGTCCACCATTAGCAGGTAATGTCTCCTAAGTACTGCCTTAGGTCCAGCGGGTCCGCACGGCTGGCTGAATTAAGCCCTTCTCTTCGGCCTGACCTCTGAGCAGCGCTTGGGCCTGTGCCTGCGGAGCACAGGGCCTGGCCAAAGCCCGGAACCAGGCTTTATGATTGCCTTCCTCCGCTGGAGGGCTGGCTGCGCCGCGGTCCGAGACCACCGCTCTGACCCCTGAGTCCCATCTCTACCATTCACGGGCGGGCTTGTGTGCGTGTTACCCCAAACACAGAGTTAGTCCGCAGCCCTAAAACCCTGTCTCTTCAATTCACTTGTGGGCTCCTTGAGGCCTTGCCCCTGTTCTGACATGAGCAGTCAGTGGCGATCTGTCTACTTTGCTTAAGAGTCCACTCCAGGCCCAGGACGGGTGCTCAGCATAAACACTCCTGGACCGAATCTGTGTTGTAACCATTAGCGTCCCCTGGCCTGACAGTTACACCTTGGGAGGGGACAGGGGAAAGCAGGAGAGGAATGAAGGGGACAACGTGGCATTCTCTCAGGAGTCCAGCGTTAAGACCGTTGATCAGACAGCGAGTTTGGCACCTGGCTCTGAATTCTGGCATCTGTTGTTCTGTAGTACAAAGTACATGCCAATTCTCTGCTTGGCTCTGAAATGAAGGGGCAACAGAAAGCTGCTGCAGCCCGGATAGAAGGCAAATAAATTAGCTAAATTTTTCAAAAGAGTTATCAGTCTAAACTGTTTTCATTCAGAGTAAGTCTTGGGTTGATTCTATCAAAACCTAAGTGGGCTGGTGTGTGCTGGGCGGGCTGAGAAGGAAACAAGGAGAGTAGAGAAGGTTTTGTTGGGAGGTGCTGGTGGACAGACCCCAGGGGAGACCCAGGGCTGGAGGTCAGAGCTCATGAAAGCTGCCCTGTCCAATCAAGGGGGGACAGGCCCTAGGGGTGGGGTGGGGTGGGGAGCAAGGAGAGGAGAAGAGGGAGGAAGTCACCTGCGCAAAAATTGTATGTATGTACGTGTGTGCGTGTGTGGGGGGTGGTCTTTACAGAACTCTCCATTAAAGTGGGGGTCTATGAGAAACACACTCAGGGATGAGCACAAAGACCCCAATGCATAACATGAACACGTACCCAGGATTTTCACCCAGACTTCTCAGCTCAGTCAGTTAAACGTCAGACTCTTGATTTCGGCTCAGGTCATGATCTCAGGGTCGTGAGATCCAGCCCCAGGTCCAGCTCCACACTGGGCGTGGATCCTGCTTAAGATTCTCTCTCCCTCGGGGCGCCTGGGTGGCTCAGTCGTTAAGCGTCTGCCTTCGGCTCAGGTCATGGTCCCAGGGTCCTGGGATCGAGCCCCGCGTCGGGCTCCCTCGCTCCACAGGAGGCCTGCTTCTCCCTCTCCCACT
>NW_027397073.1:16411432-16455360 GCF_003265705.2 Callorhinus ursinus | reverse complement strand
ATATATATATATATATATATATATATATATATATATATATTTGCTTTGTGAACTGACCTTGACCTTCAAGAAAATTATAGCAGAGACCCAGAACCTGGAGGGCATTTGAGATTGTCCAAAGTATGTGGTTAAGATCCTGGCCATAAGTTTGCAATGTGTGTGAGTGTATGTTGCAGGGCAGGGGAGTTCCTCACCACCAAGCAATCCTCAGACACAAGGTGGGTGTCCTACAATTCAATTCTAACACCGTCTACCCAGAGACCGGGCTAGAGCCCATAGCTTAAGGGATGTGGAACTTTCCTCTCTCCCTACCGCATGGCTGTCCTGGCCTTCCTGAGACACATCCAAGCACTCAGGCCTCTCTGCCTGGAAATGCTCTTCTCTCTGGTACCCTCATGGTTCACCTTTTAACCTCCTACTCTCTGCTCAAGCCCCACCTCAGAAATCACACCATTTTAACCTGAGCCCTTCCCCCAAACTCACTGCCCCGTACTCTACCTTTAATTATTTTTTCTATTCCTTGCCTCCTGGATGTAAACTCCAAAAGGGAAGGTAGGTTGACTGGTTGGTTGGTTGGTTTTTGCTGCTGTCTACCCAGTATCTAGAATAGTGCTGAGAACATTGTGGCCCTCAACAAGTATTTCTTCCATGAATGAGTGAATGAATGAGGTCTCATTGGAGATTCTTGTTTGATGTTTAAGAAGATTTACTTAAGAGAGTTTTGCTCATTTGCAGGAGGGGGAGGGAAGCCAAGTTTAAAGATTTAAAGGTTTAAAGGGCCTGTGTCTGCGCCTTTCTCATTAGAAGTCCCGGAGGAGTGGCCAATCTCTGGAAAACCCACAATGGAAACATATTTTGACAGTAGCTAGAGATCATCTAGATTACTTTTGTCATTTAAACAATGAGGGAGGGGCGCCTGCCTGGCTCTGTCAGGGCTGTGAGTTCGAGTCTCGTTGGGTGTAGAGATTACTTAAAAATAAAAAATCTTAAAAAAAATTTTAAGGGCGCCTGGGTGGCTTAGTTGGTTAAGTGACTGCCTTCGGCTCAGGTCATGATCCTGGAGTCCCGGGATCGAGTCCCGCATCGGGCTCCCTGCTCAGCGGGGAGTCTGCTTCTCCCTCTGACCCTCCCCCGTCTCATGTACTCTCTCTCTCTCTCTTTCTCTCTCTCAAATAAATAAATAAAATCTTTAAAAAAAAATAAAAAAAACAATGAGGGAAGGAAAACCAAATACAAGGCATGAATCTTGACTGGATTATAGTTTTTAAAAAAGAAAGGAAGAAGAAAAGAGAAGTGTTAAAAAAAAGATTTTGGAGATAATTGTGAAATTTGAAAATGAGACGCTCTTAAGGAATTACTGTTAATTTAGCCCCCCACCCCACCTCCCATGGCAGTCAGGCTCCTGACCCCTCCATGCCTACTGGTGTTCTGAGCCTGTTCCCACCATGAGAACAGGACCTTTAGTGGAGATGACCTGCGTGCAACTACCATGATCAAACCAGTACCCCCTTGTCAGCCTTCTGCATTTTCACTGAGGCCCTGGATTGTGACACTGGTTTGAAAGTGACTTTGATTCTCTTGGTGGCAAATCTGAGGCTGTGACAGTTCGGCAACCTTCCAGTCCCTCTGGGCTTGGCCCTTTCCCACACGTGGTAAATTCGACTCCTTTGGTCTCTTCCGGTCCTTGTCCAGTACATCACCGATTAGTCCACGTGGTTCCTGCCCCTTGTCATCGCTCTCTGTCCATCTTTGTTTTTCTCTACTCATTAATAAAAACTCATCCGTCTCCTGTTTCACCAAAGGTTTCAGAGCAAATGGCAAGCAAGTATTCTCAGCTTTGCTACCCAGAGAGGTAACTAAAGTCTCAAAAATATAGTGTCTTGTCCAAAGGCAAAAATCCAAATAGCAAAGAATTTCAAAGGAGACCCAGGATTCCCAGTTCCCAAGCTTCCGCCTCCCTCCTGGCAAAATTCGGCATTCTTCACTGAAATGGAAGGCTTTTTTACATTTCTGCTGCTCTGAGGAGAAAGAGGAGAAAACAGAGTCACCCTCCAGGGGGCGGGGTCAACTTCCACCTGCCACCAGGGGAAACTTACCTGATTTTGATTTTCCCCGTGCCTGAAGCCCAGTTTTGCAGCCTGTATCTGAGTACAAACACTAAAGATGCAGACATTCCAAACTGAACTCCAGCCTTGCAGGATTCCAGTCTATCGTACATTAAAAGAATGTGAAAAAGAAAGTCAATTCTAAAGGCACCTGAAGTAGGGGTTGTGGGATTTGCTGGAAGAAGTTTGGTAACGATTATAAATAGGACACAATTTATCCTTTCTTGGCAATCCAGAATCCTTGCAAATAGCATGTCTGGGAATTTAAAGAAAATCATCTAAAAGTTGAACATTTGTCTTCAACATGGTTTCCAAACAAAGGGAAAACTGTCTCAGCAAAAATGCAGCATTCATAGGCCGGAGAAGCTGGTGAAAATGATCCGGATGTTTATGTGGTGAAGCCCCGGGAGTAAGGGATTCGTCCAGCCCTTTGAAAGAATGTCTACATGGGAGGCTCTGGGGAATCCATTTCACTTTCAAGGAGAAAAACCAACAGTGATTCTGAAAAGAACGATGATTGTTGTAACCAGGAGAACAATTTGAAAACGACAAAGCAAGTTAACCACACAAGCTTAAAAAAACCCCACTGCTACCACATCCGTGGAACAAAGCTGGAGCGCACAGGGCCCTGGCGGTTTCCACAGGGCTCCAGAATGTTCTCTTTTCGGGATGAATATTTGGGCTTTTACCATAGGAATGTGTCGGCCTTTGGAAGGTCACAGCCAATCCCTCAGCCCTCTTGGGTAAGACTCCGGTCTTTTCTAGGGGTGATTTGCAGGGTGATCCCAGGTGGCCCGAGGCAACCAGGGGAGGGGGCTCCCACAGGGACTTAGGGAGCAGTAGCAGGACCAAATAGCAGGCAACTCTTTGGGCTTTTTTTTTTTTTTTTCTAAAAATTTTACTTATTTGACAGAGGCAGAGAGCACAAGCAGAGGGAGAAGCGGACTCCCCACTGAGCAGGGAGCCCAATGCGGGACTCGATCCCAGGACCCTGGGATCATGACCTGAGCCGAAGGCAGACACTTAACCGACTGAGCCACCCAGGCGCCCCGGGCTCGTTTCTTGGGATCAGTTCTTAGAGGGGAAAAAAGAAAAAAGAAAAAGCCACAGCATACTTTGCTTTCCACTTGCACCTGGCAAGAAACTGAATCACTACAAGTAAGGGTAGGGCAAAACGACAACACCTGCTAGTTAGGGCCGCCCAATGTCTCAGGTCACCATGCGCTTAGACTGGGGTAACCAGACCTCACTTCACATCTCATTTATTACTAAGGAGGGTGACAAGTAGCTTCCTTTCTAAGAAAGCAAAATGACGGAGTGGCCTGAGGAGGAAAAGAAATGGTCAGAGACATTAAAAATAATAGCAGTTATGTAAAGAGGTGTCGAATCACCAGATCGTACACTGGAAACTAATACGACACTGTATGTTAATTCTACTGGAATTAACAGATTTTAAAAATAAAAATAGAATAATAGCAGCTAACAGACCACATTTAGGACTGACGGCAGTCCCCAATGGTTGTTGAGCTCACTGCTTCTGTGTGGATCTTCCTACCAGTCTGTAAACTCCGTCAGTCTTGCTCACCTTTCCATTACAAGAGCTCAGCAGATAAGGAGGAGCTTAATAAATAATTGTTGGCGTGAACAAATAGATTGTAACTACGTCAGAGACGATCAGTTCAAGAGGAGATTGAGACCGGCTTCCAAATATTGGTCAAGAGCTCCAAGTAGGATGAGTCAAGGATGTATTTAACTTATTTAACGGCTTCCTATGACCCAGTGATGTCTCGGGTCTTGAAATCTGAGGCGGTGACAATGTCATAAACTGCAGCCTTTCTGTAAGGAAAGAGTAAAAACACCCTGGTTTTGGGGGGTGGGGGGATAAAGATGTGTTCAGGAGGTGCAGCTGCCTGCTTCCCTTCCCCCTGGCTCCCATTTCTGCCTGGGCTGCAGGCCACCACCCGGCCCTGGTGGGGGGTGGGGGGCGCCGCTGGGCTTCCCAGCCCGGCTTAGTGTGCTTGACCAAAGGTGACGATGACTTAGTGGGCTAAGGTCATGCCCTCCCAGCCTCCGAATCAATAATTTAATGTGACTTATCAGAGCGAGAAAGAACTGTTTACTTTAAAACCCTGGATCCCATAAAGGGAGAGCGGAAAGGCCTACACCCCCCAGAAGCTCAGGGCTTGCGGCCACAGGGCACAGCCCACACACACCAGGAGCCTGCGCGGCGCGGGCCGCGGGCCAGAGGAGGGCCCAGGCCCGGGCGGGACCAGCGCGGACTGGAAGGTAAGCACCCCTCTCGCCGAGCCCCTTCCAGCTCCCCTGGGGGAATCAGGCCGTTCTTGGGGGTAGCCACCGACTCCGAGAAACAGGGGCGTACTGCGCCCAGGTGTTTCCAGAAAGCCCGCCCAGCACCTGAGCGATGTGAAGTGTTAACCACAGCCTCTTTGAATTTGTCTGCCATGATTGCTCTGTTTCTTCAGCAAGGCTGGGAAAACCGGAGACCTTTCTGGAGGTTCCTCTCAGCCCAGCAGAGGAGAGGAGCTAGGGAGGATTTGAGGGCCCAGAGACGGCCCCGACTTTTATCGGTGCCCTTGGAGTGGCGTCCGTGGAGCCACTTCCCGTCCAAGGATGGTCTGACTGAATAGTGGCACCAAGGCCTTCACACAAGATCCCATCAGCAGGATAATTGGAATTAGGGGGCTTGTTAGGCCAGGAATCCCTCCCCTCCCCCATGCTCTGGGGCAAGCACCTGGCAAGACTCCCTGTGTTCCCCTCTGATACTTCTGAAAAGCCAGCCTCGGGGATGTTCCTTTGTCCGAAGCCCTGTTCCCTTGACGACCCCGAAAACAGACACCCGCACAGGAATAAAACCGGTTCTCAGGAATCCCCAGACCTCAACAATTCTCTTTGAAAAAGGTCTGTTGAGACCCCAACCTGCCTGAGAATTTTCCCAATCAAACCCCCACCCCCACTTTCACCCCTGGTTGGTGATAAGCATCGCTAATAATTGCAGGCATAAGGAGCTTTCCAGATTTTCCCTTGTAGATGGATTTCAGTGAAAAAAAAAAAAGATATGTGCCTTTGCTCCTTGTTGACAAGAACATTCTATTTTAAAATTTCCATGTACTTTCAAAATGACAAGTCTCAGGCATATGATACTAACTTCCTTTGCCTTCAGCTAGACTGTAACAGCCTTAAAGAATCTAATTGATGCCTCTAACACATGTGTTTGAAATGACAGTAAATGTGGATTTGGAATTAAGAAAAAGCATCTCCGTTTATCTTTTGCTTTTTAAGAAATCTTTTTTTTTTTTTTTTAGGCTAATGGGTTAGGTTTGCAGAAAGATGACACTTCACAGACCCTGGAAGCACTCGGTCCTCAGGGTTGGCCCTAGAACATTCTCAGCGCCTGGGAAACATCTGAAAGCAAAGACAAGACCTGACGTGAGAAAGGATAGGGAGTCTCGTGATATTCCTGGTACTTTGGAATCTAAGATCAAGGAGCTGTGAGGCACACAGAATACTTAACAGGCTGATGAATTTACTAGAAGGTTAGGCTTGCAAAGGCTTCCTCCTTAATGAACTCTCCCTCCCCATTTATGGCAAGAAACCCATGACAGAAAAAAAGGAGCAAACCCAGGCTAGCCTGTTTTTCATACCCACAGGCTCAGTGGGAAAACAACATTCTGAATTGACCACAGCAAAAGATTCGGTCCAGGTTGGGACAGTGAGGGAAGGGAGTTGGGGACACTGCACAGAAATTGAGTTTTGATAGCCAGGCGTTTAGGTATGCATAGCAGTTGACCCCTTTTAGGAAGTAAGGCAGAGGATCCTTAGAAAAGGCAAGGTCTTTTCTGAGCTGTGGGAAACGGTGCAGGCATCTCACATTAACCTGAATAACACCCAGTGTCTTTGCCTGATGCATTACTTTTTTCACAGGAAGTAACAGGTATAATTATTTCCCAACCAGCTTACAAACATTCTGTTCTTTATTAACGGGTACCATTTAAGTGCACTTGTTAAATTGGAAAATACTAGAACAAAAGATTTTTTTTAAGCTGCAGAATGAGAAATGAGGCTCTGAAATTAAAAAAATATATATATCCAAGGAGATCCTGGCATTAACCACTTCTAATTTTTTTTTAATTAGTGGCATATTATTGGTTGGCATTTGAAGAAGCCGAAAACATTCCACTTGCTCGTGTAAACTGCTTTGCCAGTTGACAGCTTACCCACTCCTACAGAAACAAAGCATTGAAAGATGAGGACCAATATAACTACGTTTAAAAAATTGTTCACAAGGCTGAGAGAATAGGCAGTCAATAAATATGTGTTTATTGATGGATGCAATAAGACCATAAAATTGTTCTGCATAATGAAGTATTTCACTAATAATTTGCTAGGAAATTAGCCTGAGGCTCCTCTCTGCACAGCACTCACATTGCAAGCTTGTGGGCAAAACAGCGTAAGCTCTAACCTCCGAATTTCAGAGAAGTGTTTTGCAAGAAGGAATTTTTATTATGGGATCCACCAAAAAAAAGAAAAGAAACTGTTTAAAAAATTGTCTAAATTCTAATTATTTTTCTCATTACAAAAGTACTACATTAATTGCAAAAATTAATAAATGCAGAGAAGCAAAAGGAGGAAAAAACCCCACTATAATTCCACCACTCAAAGATAACAAGGTTAACATTTGATGTTTTTGCCCTGGGCGTATATGCGTTTGTCACAGAAAAGAGCTCATACTGTGTATGCTGTTCTGTAAACTACTTCTTCATTCAGTCACATACCTCGAATCTCTTTCCAAGTCAACAACCATTTTTCTACAATGTCACCTTAAATGACTAAGTTATATTATAAATATATTACCCTTTCCCTATCATTTGGGTTGTTTGCAATTTTTGCTCTTATAAACAGGGGCTCCGTGGACAACCTTATAGGTAAATTTGTATACAAATTGGTAGAAAAGAAAAATCTTTTCTAAAATTCAACGGCTTTTTGCTTGAGATAAATTTCTTGGACCAAAGAAATAGAGGTGTTGATAAATAAAAACGGGAGTTCTGTAAGCTTTACCTGAAACGCATTAACGTTCTCCTCTCTTCTTCCCTCTTTACTCTTCCTCCCCTTTTCTGTCTTTTGCAGATTAGTAAGATGCCTCAAGCATAGAGAGCCCACCTGGAGAAGTGCAGGCAGGCTCAGACCCTGCTGGCACGTCCTGAGAGGTGAAATGGGCCCAAGCTCTTGCCCGGTGGACGGCTCTCCAAGCATGTCCTACCGGGACCCTTCTAACCAGTGAATTGTTCACCTCCCAGTGATTCTTCCCGACTGAGGCCAAGAGATTTCTGGAGCCTCTTGTCATGGTCAGCAACATCCCATGAGTGACCAGGAAGTGGGGGTTTCTGTTCTAAGTCCCTCAGGCAAAGACAAAGCAGATGAACCTGGCTCTGGGGAAGAAGCAGAAGAGTGTGTCCACCATGTCTATGCCCAGAGTGCCGAGGGTTGGCGTGACTGGGGCCAGCTGGAATTCTAGAATTTGCATTTGGTGTGAGTCACGCCAAAACCGCCCAGGTGAAGAGCTCCCCCTGAAGACAGCTGGTCTACCAGTGGGCCGAGGGGCACGTTCCCGCTGCCATGCAAATGACCACACCCTGTCAGGACAAGTGAGGGTCACAGACTGGAACCAGAGGAAGTCAGGCGCTTCATAGGAGGATAAGCAGATCAACCCAGTCAAGAAGGTAAGGGGGAAAAAGAGGCAGGGTTCCCCAGCCCAGCCCAAGGAGACTGAGATGGTGCGCTAATAACTGCACATTCCAGGTCGAGGAGGGTGATTTCCTGGTCTGCGTGTGATTAAGAGCCATTTTTACTGAAAAATGCAGAAGGGTGCATATTCAGTTGTCTAAGAATGGGCCAGTTCTATGGCCAAAGCAAGGCTCTGGTCAAAGGTTAACAACTCAGTTATCCTGGGAAAAAACAAACTGGCCCTCAACCTTTGCCTTTCCTAGCATTTGGGGGAAAATAAAGGATTAGGTAAAATGATTTATTTCCTCTCATTCTCTACGGTCGGCAGGAGTTCATGTATCAGTTAGAAACCATTTTTAACAGGAAAGCCAGGAAAACAAGGGATTTATTCATAGGAGGCTCCCTTTTGCTAGAAAGTGAGTATTGTAAACAAAAAACTCGACCGTTCTCCTCTCTCCCTGCGCTCCTTTCCTTATCTCCCCTCATCTCCCACCCTCTACTTTGGTGGAAAATGACCAAGGTGAGTAAGAGCTAAAATCTGAGCACCATCGGATGCCTTGGTGTGCAATAGATGTTCCTGAGAGTAAATACAGCACATACAGGGGAAATGCTATATGCCCATGCAAAATCCTTTTAATTTTCTTAGACTGCAGAACTTACCATATTTATCGACAGTGGATTGGGATAGTTGGGAAGGAGAGAGTTGAGGAGGGCCCATGAATCTGGTCATGTTACTACAGTTCATAATACAGCTGAGTCTTTGTTTCCTGAAATCAATTCCCTCTAGAGATTCTTTCTCTCTCAACCCTCTTAGAAAATTGATGCAAACAGATTTGCCATCCGTTTCCATAGGAAGTTTCATTCCCGTCAGTGGGAGGCCTTCCGTGGGGTGGTAACAGTGGACACAAGGCAATGGGTCGCTTTGTTAGCTCAACTGTTCCAGACAAAGAAGCCTGACATTTTTCTCTCTTTCTGTTCCTCAAGATGCTCCCCCCACTCGTGATTCGTCTTTTCTCTGCTCAGGTCACTGTGTGGAGCTGCCAAGGTTCCCTGATGGTGACCAGTGGCAATGGCGGAGTGTGGAGGTGAAGTTACAGATTTTCCTTAACAGAGCTGTGGAGTGTGACAATGGTGTTTGTGTCCAAACTATCAAACGCCATTATCACACTAAATAGCTACTGTTAGGCAATCCTTCTGCTCAATAAATGCCTTGGCATCTGTGTGGTTTGGGCAAGAATGTTCCTCTTACAGCAGTGTTCCCGGTCCTGTGTAATTACTGAATAAACGCAGGCCCGTTGGTGCTCATAACCAACATGTCATCTGAACTTGGCCTCTCACACCCTGTTGTTAAATACTTTAGCTGGTGATGAATTTTCTTGTTTTCCTGAGTCAATAAAAAATCTGGCCATGTCCCCCAGAGCACAAGGCCAGGCATGTGGCAATTGTTCAACCCAGGCTTGTGGGGTTGAAATGAATAGTTAGGCAAGGATTATATCCGGAAGACAAAAAGTGGGTTGAATCCAGGTTGTACAAACCACAGGCTTATGGGAACAGAATTAACGTACGTGGGTCCTCACTTCCCATCGTAAGAAAACGAACTTCTACTACACTTACACGTGGCTTAACTGACCTTTCAGAAAGTCTAGAACATGTTTGATTTCTACTGATGTTAACCAGTTACGAGGCTGATTTCGGAATTCGTATGCCGAGTCCTTTCCTTATGTTTCAATGAATTACCATCAGGAGATGTTACACGAACTGCGTGTGAGTTGCCATAGCAAACCTGAACATTTTAAACCCAAGCAGCTTCCGGGACAATTGGACCAGCTGGGTGTTCTCGTTTGAAATGCATTTTTTCTCTGAGAGGCGTTTAAAGTAAGGAGTAGGTTCTGTTTGTGCTGGGCTGAAGCTTCTTTTCCGTGACTTGGCTGCATGAACTAGTATCTGTTTAATCAAATTGAAAGGTTTGGAGCAACCCTCAGAAATAAGTTCATTCAATCATTCCGCTGTTCATTTATCAAACAAATCTGTACTGAGAGGCTACCAGGTGTCCTAGGCTCAGCCCTAGGCACTGGGGATGCTTTTAAATTAAATGCGTCTGACGTCACTTCTGGAAAAGGGCATTCCCTGGCTCACATTCTGTCTGGGACCATTCTGATGGTTCCATTTATATTTATTAGGGAACCAAAGGAGCCGAACTGGGCAAAATAACTCCAAGGCCCTGGCTGAAAAGCACTGTGTGAGTGCAGTCTACACATCTATTACACACTGTAAAGGCTCCAAGGTCCAGAGAAGCTTCTGTCCCAAGAGGAAGACCATTCCTGTCTGCTCTGCATCTCCTTCCATCTTCCACTTCTTTCCTCCTGGCATTGTTCGCTGCCAAGAGGAGAACCAGCCCCCCCTGAAATAATTAATACACTGACGTCCTTCTGGGTGTTCTTCTGGAGGGAGAGCTCTAACTGAAGCAGCAGTGATAGAGGGCTCTGTGGCGTGCAATGCACACTGTTCGTCCGATCCGTGCAATGCAGAGCAAAGATGACAGGTTTGGGGGTCCTTCCACAGATGACAAAGGGAGACTGGGAATGGTCCTGGGGTTGTCTCGAAATGCAAGCACAGCTCACCCCGGTCCCCTCAAGCTGAAAGTCCGTCCTTCACCTGTGGTCTTCCCTGGCCTGGTTATTCCTCAAAACCTCCTGCTCTGCAGCTGAGGCCATGGAGGAGTTGGCTCCCTGTCCGCTTTGTCAAGGGGACTCTGAGGGAGAGCCTGGACACCGAAAGATGACTCATATGACAGTCTTTCCTTGTGAGTGTTCATAATGCAGAGGAAGTCGAACACAGCAAAACCCCGTAATCATGAAGTGGAAGGGAAGGGACATCTCAGCGGTAGTGTCGGGGTTAGGAAGGGGACGGCCAAACTGTCCACAGTGACCCAGCCAGCTGACGTGGCGCTCACTGACTCAGAACCTCGGGCTGCACACCGTGCCCAGGCTCAGGCACAATCCCAAGATGGCCTCAGGCATTCCTCTTCCTCATTCCTACTTGCCCTGAGATTTTGTTCAGACGGAATCAGACAGGAAGCAAAAAGAAGGACATTCTACATCTTTCCTACAAGGTTGGCTCATGAAAGGGCTTATTAGGGTTCCTGCCTGGGTTAGTTCTGCATCTGGGGTTGGGGATCCGTTCTTTCTAGAGATCTCTAAGGAACACACAGAAGGCAAACCTCTCACTCTCCATTTTGGAGCCGCGTCTCCTATAACCCCGCTGCTCCAAATCTCGGATTATGGCATCCTTCTCCAGCTCTGCTTCCATCTCTCCTGCTGCCCCGACGTGATTCCCGCCAATGTTCTCTAATAAAGCATTCCCGGGGACACCTGCAGACTCCAACTATAGTCTGTAAGATGAACAGGTCCACTTGGAAGTGCCGTGAAGAGCACACTCGAGCTGAGAGGCAGCAGAGCACCCCGGCGGCTGCGACGACATGTTTTCCTCCTCAGGACACAGGCCTCACTTTGCTTTGTGAGCCAGCCCTGTGAGGCCCTAGGCACCCTTTCATCCTAGTGCGATGTGTACCTCGACTGTGACAACTGCCACTTAGGGCCTGTCCAATGTCCCAGCCATCCCCAGAGGAGGTTTTGTGACACAGCATAGCAGTTGACCAGACGCAGATGGCTATTCTGCACATTTTTTCTGAACTCTTCTTAAATCTGTATCTTCCACTGGGTATGTTTTTTGAATCAGAAGCTACTGGAAGGTTAGAACTGCGCACCAGTGTAGGCTTTATTCCAGTGCGGAAATTGAAGCCCGGAAAGGCTGAGGGACATGCGCAAGGCTGTTCAACTGGCCTGTGGCCAAGCTGGACCCAGGTTTTGCCCCTTCATCCCTATGTTCTGAGGTTACGGCCTGCCAAGAGTAGGCACAGAGGTCAAGCAGCACTTGCTGAATGAGGGGCCTGGATGCCATGTCAAAGTCCCCTTTCCTTTTATTGCTAGGAGAACTGTCTCCTTCAGGTTTCAAAGGAACACTCCTGAATGTGGTATTCTAGAATTTGGTGGATGGGTCCATGTGGATGCTCCCCCTTTCCTGCATCAGGCGCTGTTCCCTAGAAACACATGGGTTGTCTGGTTGCTTTGTGCCTGGTACTGTACGGGGCTCTGGGGACGCAAGAAGGAAGCTAGGTCCCTTCTCTGAGCTGCTCTTAATCCAGGAGTTGGGCAGAGGTCCGATCAAAGACACTTAGGCCTCAGGGTCCTAGATGCCACCACAGAGCCATCAACGGGGTATTCAAAGACTTTCATTATGGCCTTCATTTCCTTTCAGTTGAAGAAACACTGAATCTTTGACATTATCATCTTTTTTGTTACTATGGGGGGGGGCAATAATCGCTCGTCTTTATTTTGAAGATTCGATTGCCAACAGGCTAGAGGTCAAGGGCATTTCATTGCAGTCGGTGGCAGTGCCCTACCTGAAGATCTTGCTGCTTTTCCTTTGCCACCTGGCAGCATGATGAGCCATGTAGGATGTGCCGAGGGGCCTTAGCAGGGTTAGGGGTTGGACCAGAACACTTTTCCGTTATGTGTGCGAAGAATTTGCATTTCTCAGAGGAGCTGGGGAAGATGCGAGCTGGTTGTCTTTCACAACGCAGTCTGTGTTCATGCTCACACCAGCGGGCCATTAGGCGCGTTCTTCCCTTGCTGCGTCCCTCCCTATCACAGGAAGCCCCGTCCCAGGCCACCGTGGAATGCCTCACTGCCTCTCAGCTGCCCCTTCCTTGGGACAGTTTCGAGGAAGCTGCTGGGTACAAACCCATGCACCCAACATGCACCATTTCTCCTATCTGAAATTCAAGTTTCCTTCCAAGCTTTCTGAAGGAAAAGGAGAGGTTCCATAACACATCCAGGTTTACAAAAATAGTAGATGGCCTCTGCAGATTCCTAAGGGCTTGGTCATAAGACAGCCTGCTTTAGACAGCCGGGTCACCCTAAGTGTTCCGAAGAAAAAAGACTGATGTAACACAAATTTATTGTGTACTTTAGAATACTTAAACACTGCATGGGATGCAAAGATGAGTAAGACATTCATGCCCTCAGTCATTCATTCAACCAACATCCAGCCAAGTGTTCCTCCTATGTGTCAGGCATTAAGCTAGTCACCGAGAATTTAACGGTAAGATGCTTCCTCCAACGTCCAGTGTTGGCAACCTACTGAGGACACAGCCAGGCAAATGAGTCATAGTAGTGCTGAGCCTCTCAGTCTTTGAAGTAGATATGGGGTGTCATGGGGACCTTTAAGAAGGAAGTACCCTCTGTGGCAGGTGAGAAAAGCACGTGCGAGGAGACACACTCTCCGGGGCAGAAGCACTCTGGTGCTCCAGATGGCTGTCCAGTTAAAGAGAAATTTGTGACTTTGGCAAGTGCAGGATAGGAGTGTTCACTGTGTCAAGTTTCTACCTTGAGCTACCTTCAAGTTTCCAAATCATTCCCCAGGAAGCTCTTCCAGAGAGCAATTGAACTATGAACCTGGAAGTCATTTGGTGGGGATTTTCCTTCTCAGAAAGGCAGCCAAACATCCACAGAAAAAGATCACCTTTTAAATAAAAGAAGCACGTTGTAGTATTTGGCAAGCGACTGGGGCAGGTGCATATGCGTGTATGTATGTTTGTGGGCCACATGTTTGTGAAGAGTTTCAATTTCTCCAAGGAGCTTGGTAAAATGCCTTTAAAGTCTCATTCAGCTGGGACGTTTTACTTTCCTTTAATTTTTGAATCAGGGAAAAGCCTGGGCTCTGATCTCCAACTTGGGCTGAAGTGAACATCCTCCTGTTGGCCACCCCTTTGAGCCTGGGACCCCGCCCTACTAGGGATACTGCCCCCTCATGGTAGGATGTGCCTCTGCATGTCGTAACACCGGTGGTCCCAAAGGATTTCAAGTTGCTAGCTCAGTATTCCAAACTGATGGCTTTCAGAGCTTCCCTGACAGCACAGTTCGGCTTTAGTTTTGATAAAGTAAGTTTTCAAAGGCTTGAAGGGGAGGGAGAGAGGAGCGGAAGACATCGTTCTATCCAGTGTCTGTTGACCTGGTAAATACACCAGACAAGAACTAATCTTGTTCTACCTAGAGAATAAGTCCCATCCTTTTCACTTTTCTGGCACATTTAACCCAGACAAGAGCTAATTAAAGCCCTTCCCATTTCTTAAGGCTGCCTGTCTTCTGTGCAGCATGTCTTGTCTTGCTTTTCCACTTGACTTCCTACTGCCTCTGGATACAAAGAAGTCAGAGATGATCTCCCACTATTTGGACGGGCTGGATGCTGTGTTTACAGTCTCTTGCACTGAGCACTAACACCTTATGCCTGAGATTTTCCTGGTCTCTCCTATATCTCTGCGCGAGCTTGGGCTATTGCAGTCAAATCTTTGGCTCAGCAGTTAGAGCAACCGATATGCTGGGTTGGGTAAAACGTGGCCAGGGCTGCTCCATGCAAACCAAAGGAGGTGGTCATACATAACCATCCCAAAATGGAGGTAGTGTGTTAGGAAATTTTGATGGCAAGAAGCAATTTTTCTTAGATCATCTCAAGTAATTCATCCTTACAGCAATGTTTTCTTCAGCATCTGCTGTGTACAAGGCACTGAGCTGGGGAAATGTGTTTGGAAAGGGACACAAGGCAGTAAAGGGACAGGAATCACACAGATGCTCCCAATCACCAGGTAAGGCCCCGTGGAAAGTGGCAGATAGTCAGGATTCATGAGTGCTCCTGAGACTAGGGTATCTGGTCACCCCCAAGGCTATAAACATAAGTTAAGCCTCTACTCTTACGGTGATTCATTTGTTCCCGTTTTCTGCTCTTGCTGCTGTCATATCTGCATCCGTCCTCACAGCTTCTGCTTACCTATGACTGTTTTCTCATGTCTCCTGCTAATTCTGGGGTCTCAGTGGCTCCCGCTACTTACTAGCCTCCACCTGCCTGCCACCTTTGGGTGTCTTTTCAGTTTCTTCACGTGCTACCACGTAACTTCTCCTTCCCGGTCTCTCCAGTTTGGATCCCGGAGCCACAGAACTGATTGTCTCATTTAAGCTGTGTGTTCCCGCTGGGGCGGAGCTTTCAGTCCAAGCCGTGACACAGGCTGCTGGTCAACCCTTGGGGCAGGAAAGTCTCATACAACCGGGGTAGGTATGAGAAAGCCGAACGCAGGAATTAGCATGGAGACTCACTTGGAGCAGGGGCTGTCCATTCTCCAGATGAAAAGGCAGGGGAAGACTTCTCAGGGAAGAGAGTGGGCATGTGTTTAAGCCCAAGTGAGACAGAGTTTGGAAGAACCAAAAACTTTAAGCTGACCAGTGTGGCGGGAGTGTGAAGAGCAAGCAAAAGGTGAGGCTGGAGAGGCAGGTGGGGGGCTGGCATCCCTGGTAGCAGGATGGAGGAGGGACCTATGAGGAGGGCAGGCATGATGGCCACCATTATTTTATCATCATGCGTTTTGCTGGGGTGGGTCATCAAGACCAGGGGTTGACAACCTATAGCCTGTGGGCCAAATTCAGATGACTAGCCTGCCTTTTTTTTTTTTTAAGATTTTATTTATTTATTTCAGAGAGAGAGATCATGAGCAGGGAGGAGGGGCAGAAGGAGAGGGAGAGGGAGAAGCAGACTCCCCACTAAGCAGGGAGCCCGATGAGGGGCTCGATCCCAGGACCCTGAGATCATGACCTCAGCCAAAGTCAGATGCTTAACTGGCTGAGCCACCCAGGTACCCCTGACTGCCTGTTTTTATATGAACTAAGCATGGTTTTTATATTTTAAAATTATTGGGGGAAAAAAGTCAAAAGAAAAATATTATTTCATGATATGTGCAATTTATATGCAATTCAAATTTCAGTGTCCATAAATAAAGTTTTATTGGAACCTACAACCATTCCCATTTGCCCAAACTATCCCAGTTGGGCACTGAATGTCTTAGGATCCCTGAAAACCCCTCAGTGCCAGGTTTGTTACCTGGAACGCAGCCAGGCTCACTCATTTGCATATTGTCTCTGGTTGCTTTCAAGCTCCAGTGACAAAGTTGAGTAGTTATGACAGAGGCCATATAGCTCCAAAAGCCTAGAATATTTACTATCTGGCCATTTATAGAAAAAGTTTGCTGACCTGTGATCAAGACCAATGAAAAGTAGATAACTTATCTGATAAGATAAGGGAATAAAACTGATTGTTACTTTAATGAGAGTGTTAACTATGCCTGTTTATTTTCTCCATCAGAAGCTGATTCCTTTTTAAAACCTAAATTAGATCATGTCACTCTCCTGCTCGAGATGCTTCAATGGCTTCCCATCCCACTGTGAATTAAATCCAAGGATCCCATACATCCCCCTCAGACAGACCTCATCTTTTTCCTTCTCTTGCTCTTGCTTGCTCCACACCATTCCCACCCCCTTGCTGTTCTTCAAACGTGCCCAATGTAATCCTGCCTCAGGGCCTTTGTACTTACTGCTGCCTCTCTCCCGACGCTGTCTCCCAGGATCTATGCACACCTCGCTCCTTTGCCTCATTCTTGTTTCAGTTCAAAGTTGCCTTTTCAGTGAAGCCTTTTTCCCCCAGCATAGCACTCTTCACCTCCTGACATTACTTATTTATGTTCTGTGTCTATACTAGGTCAGGCACATGGGGACAGGGACCTTGTGGTACCCTTGCTCACAGAACAGTGATGGTGGGTTTGTGATGAATATTTGTTGGATAAATAAGTGGTTGGTGGAGTTAAGAATCTTATGCATGTCTCCAGGGCCATGTCCCCCACTCATTGGGCCATATTACTACTAATCAATATTTTATTTTAGCCAATATTGGTCCTGTTACAACTATGTAGCTGCCTGTCTCTGGCATCCAGTGGCCTCTTTTCCTGCCAAACACCTTGTATTTAATCATCTGAACATCTGCTCTGTGGCTATCTCGTGCCAGATTCTAACCTGAGATGCTGCCATTTCTCTTGTCCTGAGGATGGATGCGATAATCCTGGGCCCAGGGGTGGAATCAGGGTGATTCTTCAACCCCTGAAGCCAACAACGACATTTTATGCATAGATGCACTTTTCTAGGATGAGGGTCCAGAGCCGTTATCCAGTCGTCAAGAGGGTCCTCAACCCTCAGAAAGCTGAGGAGCTGTGATTTTAAGCGACAGTAGTCCATTTGCTTAAACGTGTGCCAAGCTCTCTAGTCTGTTACCGGCCCTCCTGGGGGGTGCCCTCCACTCTCCAGTGTCCTGTGTTCTTGGTGCTCAAGCTGGTTCCACTGGGATGCTGTCTGCCTCTGGAAGGTTCCTCCCTTCTGCCACCTTCTGAAACATGGTGAACACCTCACCAGGCTCCTGTGCAGCTCACAGGCCCCCCCAGTGGCTGCTCAGCAGCAGCTGTTTGCTTTAGGGGCCACAGAAAGTGCTGGACCAAGCCTCCCTCGTGGCCTCAAACAGCAAAACTCTCCGGGAAGGGCCCCCGACAGTCCTGTCAGAATGACTTTAGATGCACTTCTTGGAGCTTGAGGCCTCATTTATATCTTCTGTCAAGTATCTGTGCCATGGGATCGGTTTCCTCCCTGCTCCTTTCCCAGAGGAATCAGGAGCCCAGCCGCAGGGCTTCTGATGGGGAGGCACGACGAGAGAGGACAGTCCTTTTTGAGATCATCTGGCCGGAGGACACATGGTGTCTGCCCTTTCCCCAGATTCCAGAGGCTTTCCCTTTCCAGGAGGAGGAGCTTTCCAAGAGCAGCTCTTTCTTTCTGAGGCAAGGAGGGAGGCGCCCCCCCCACCTCAGCTCAGCTCTCCCTGTGCCCTCAGGCCGGTGCTTAGGTCCACCATTTGTGATTCTCACCACCACCAGCATGTGGAGAGTTCTCAGGCTTTCTGGGCCCAGTTACAGGCTGCCTACCGCCCCCGAACACTAGCTGACTAACCCAGCTGGGCAAACAGCAGGGTCCTCTCCGTTCTCAGGGAGGCCTTGGCAGGGAAGCGCGCCCTCGTGGTGTCTTAAGCCCAGCGCTGCTGACAGCTGGGCTGGAGAATTCATTGTTATCGGTAGCTGTCCTGAGCACGGTAGAATGTTCAGCAGCATCCCTGGCTTCTACCTGCCAGGTGCTGCGAGCATCCTCCCTGTCGTGACAACCAAAGATAGCTCCAGAGGTTGACGAATATCCCACGGGGACAAAATCCCCCCCACTGGAGAACAACTGCTCAAAGCAGCTACTCCTTGGCTGGGAACTTCAGAAGAGGTAGAAATGGCAGGAGAGTTAGAGGGGTTGGCAGGGTAAATGACACCAAATGTCCCACAAAGCAGAGTATGTCTGGAGGGTGAGGAAGAGAGAAGCCAGGGCAGAGTTAGGCTTGGAGTCAGAGAATGTGAGGAAGGACATGACCTAAGCTTATGGAGGGAGGGGTCTTGAGGGAGGGGTAAACAAAGGGCAGATTTGAGCTTGGCGGGGAAGTCTTCAGGTCACGAGGGACCCACCAGGGCCTCTGTCTGCTCTGGCTTCAGCTGGGACCGGTGCCAGTTCCTTCTTACTGTGAGCAGAGGCCCGACCTGCCTGAAGCCACCCTCTTTCCTTCCTGCAGGAAAAACACTGGGTGTCCATTCTGTGCTGGGTCCTGGGTATATGGAGATAAAACATATTTCCATCTTCAGGGGAATAGAGAGTCAATGAAGCAATTGCACCCAAGTACAAGGAGATAGAAGTACCAGGGACTCTGAAGGCATAGACCTGGGGGCCCAAAGGAAGACTTCCTGGAGGAGGTGACATAGTGGAAACGTGGAGGACAAGTAGAAGTTTTTCAGACAAATGAGTGGGGGAAAGAGTATTGGCATAAGCTTCTAGGGTGCTGCTACCACCTAAAAAAAGGCTCACCTTTTAGAAGGGAACAAGATTTTTGTTCTGCTTTCAATAGAGCAGGAAGAGTAAAGCAAACCAGAAAGCCCTTGGGGCCTGGTGGGGTGGCAGAACCAGAAAAGGTCACAAAAGGAAGAAGCTTAGGGACAAAAGAAACCACACCTCAGCTGTGAACCCTGACCTGTGGCATCAGCATCACCTGGGAGCTTGCTAGAAATGCAAATTCTCTGGCCCACCCCGGACCCCTTAAAGCAGAATCTCTGGGGGCAGGACCAGCAGCCTGTGTTTTCACAAATCCTCCAGGTGATTGGGATGAATCCCTGAGCTCTGGGCCGGGCCGCTGTGGGGCTTATTAGTGTTTAATGAGAGCAACGGAGGAAATCAATCAACCAGTTACTCTTGCCTTGAGAAAGAGAACAAGCACAGTGTTCTCAACCTGAGCTGCACATCAGAATCACCCTGAAGGTTTTAAAAACCCCAATGCTCAGGCCATGCCAGAACAATTACTCAGGAGTCTCTGAGGGGCACCCAGCCATGGACGTTTTTAAATCACAGTAAGTGACTCGAATGGGCTGCCAAAAGTGAGCGCTATTGTTGTAAGAGAAGGTATCAACAAGATCCTCTACCCTGAATGACTTTGAGAATTTATTTTTAAACAGGAACAATTTACATAAAAGTATGTATCAAATAACAAGTGATTTAGAAAAACTGGAACTTTATTTTTCTCTCCTTTAGTAAAAAAAGTCAGGAAGCAAAGAGCCTAGGACTGGGGCAGTGGCTCTACAATGTCTTCAGCAATTTGGGTCCTCTATCCTAGGTGGCCACTCTGTCCTGTTCTTATGGTCACAGTATGATTGGGAAAGCTCCAGCTATCAACTTCATGCTCCAGGAGGGAAAACTTAAAGCCCGAACGAAAAGGGTAGTTGCTTGCTAGCTCAGTCCCCTTATTATTTATTTTATTTTATTTTAAATTTTAATTCCAGTATAGTTAACATACAGTGTTATATTAGTTTCAGGTGTACAATATAGTGATTCCATAATTCTACATGTTACTCGGTGCTTATCATAAGTATACTATTAATCCCCTTCAACTATTGCACCCATCCCCCCAGCCACCTCCCCTCTGATAACCCTCAGTATACGCTCTGGGAGTTAAGAGTCTGTTTCTTGGTTTGTCTCCTTTTTTCTTTGTTTGCTTTGTTTCTTAAATTCCACATATAGGGCGCCTAGGTGGCTCAGTGGGTTAAGCGTCTTGCCCTTCAGCTCAGGTCACGATCCCACGGTCCTGGGATTGAGGCCTGCATTGGGCTCCCTGCTCAGCAGGGAGTCTGCTTCTCCTCCCTCTAACCCACCCTCTGTTCGAGCTCTCTCTCTCTCACACTCTCTCTCTCAAATAAATAAAATTGTAAAAAAAAATTCCACATATAAGTGAAATCATATGGTATTCATCTTTCTCTGACTTATTTCACTTAGCATTATACTCTCTAGCTCCATCCATGTGGTTGCAAGTGACAAGATTTCATTCTTTTTATGGCAGAGTAATATTCCATTGTATATATATATCACATCTTCTTTATCCATTCATCTATCAATGGACATTTGAGTTGCTTCCATAATTTGGCTATTGTAGATAATGCTGCGATAAACATAGGGGTGCATATATCTGTTCAAATTAGTGTTTTCGTATTCTTTGGGTAAATAACCAGTAGTGGAATTACTGGATCATATGGTAATTCTATTTTTAACTTTTTGAGGAAATTCTATTTTTAACCTCCATCCTGTCGTCCACAGTGGCTGCACCAGTTTGCATTCCCACCAATGGTGCACAAGGGTTCTTTTGTCTCGTCCTCACCAATATTTGTTGTTTCTTGCATTTTTGATTTTAGCCATTTTGACAGGCGTGAGGTGTTTTCCCTCTACACATACTGTGTTGAGGGTTTTTATCATGAATGGCTGTTGTATACTTCATCAAATGCTTTTTCAGCATCTATTGAAATGAGTATATGGTTTTTATCCTTTCTCTTGTTGATGTGATGTCTCACATTGACTGATTTGCAAATACTGAACCACCCTTTCATCCCAGGAATATATCCCACTTGATCCTGGTGAATGATTTTTTTAAATGTATTGTTGGATTAGGTTTGCTAATATTGTGTTGAAAATTTTTGTATCTATGTTCACCAGAGATATTAGCTTGTAGTTCTCTTTTTTTGTAGTGTTTTTATCTGGTTTCGTTATCAGGGTAATGCTGGCCTCATTGAATAAAATTTGGTAGCTTTCCTTCCTCTTTTATTTTTTGGAATAGTTTGAAAAGAATAGGTATATAATTCTTCTATAAATATTTGGTAGCATTCACCTCTGAAGCTGTCTGGTCCTAGATTTTTGTTTGCTGGGAGTTTGTTGATTACTAGTTCAATTTCATTGCTGATAATATGTTCAAATTTTCTAATTCTTCTTGGCTCAGTTTTGGGAGGTTATAAGTTTCTAGGACTTTATCCATTTCTTCTAGGTTATTCAATTTGTTGACATACAAGTTTTCATAATATTCTCTTATAATCCTTTGTATTTCCATGGTGGCAGTTTTTATTTCTCTCTTTCATTTCTGATTTTGTTTATTTGAGTCTTCTCTCTCTCTCTCTCTTTTTTTTTTAAAGATTTTATTTATTCATGAGAGACAGAGGGAGAGAGAGAGAGAAGCAGAGGGAGAAGCAGGCTCCCAAGGAGCAGGGAGCCCAATGGGGGACTCAATCCCGGGACCCTGGGATCACGACCTGAGCTGAAGGCAGACGCATAACCATCTGAGCCACCCAGGCACCCTCTCTCCCTCTCTTTGATGAGTCTGGTTAAAGGTTTATCAATTTTGTTGATCTTTTCAAAGAACCAGCTCTTGGTTTCATTAATTATTCTATTGGTTTTTTTTTTTTTTTTAGTTTCTATTTTGTTTATTTCTTCTCTAATCTTTATTATGTCCTTCCTTCTACTGGTTTCAGGCTTTGCTTGTTCTTCTTTCTCTAGCTCCTTTAGGTGTAAGGTTAGGTTTGAGATTTTTTCTTTTTCTTCCTTCTTGAGGCAGGCCTGTATTGTTATAATCTTTCCTCTTAGAACAGCTTTTGCTGCATCCCAAAGATTTTGAATTGTTACATTTTCATTTTCATTTGTCTCCATATATTTTTTTTATTTCCTCTGATTTCTTGGTTGACCCTTTCACTGTTTAGTCGCAGGTTATTTAATGTCCATGTATTTGTGTTCCTTCCAGACTTTTTCTTGTGGTTGATTTCTAGTTTTGAGTGTTGTGGTCAGAAAAAATAGATGGTATGCCTTCAGTCTTTTTCAATGTGTTGAGACTTGTTTTGTGGCCTAATATGTGATCTATTCTGGAGAATGTCCCATGTGCACTTGAAAAGAATGTGTTTTCTGTTTTAGGATGGAATGTCCTAAATATATCTGTTCAGTCCATCTGGACCAGTGTGTCATTCAAAGCCACTGTTTCCTTGTTGATTTTCTTTGGATGATCTATCCATTGATATAAGTGGGAGTGTTAAAGTCCCCTACAATTATTGTATTATTATTGATTGCTCTCTTTATGTTTGTTATTAGCTGCCTTATGTATTTGGGTGCTCCCAGGTTTGGTGCGTAAATATTTACAGTTGTTGTATCTTCTTGTTGGATCGTTCCCTTTATCATTAGTGTCCTTCTTTGTCTCTTGTTACAGTCTTTGTTTTAAAGTCTATTTTGTCCAATATAAGTATTGCTACCCCAGCTCTCTTTTCACTTCCATTTGCATGATAAATGCTGTTCCATTCCTTCACTTTCAATCTGCATGTGTCTTTAGGTCCAAAATGAGTCTCTTGTAGGCAGCATATAGATGGATCTTGCTTTTTTATCCATTCTGTTACCCTAGTCTTTTGATTGGAGCATGTTGTCCATTTACAATTCAAAGTAATTATTGATAGGTATGTACTTATTGCCATTTTGTTACTCGTTTTGTGGTTGTTTTTGTAGTTTTCTGTTCCTTTCTTCTCTTGCTCTCTCCTGTCATGGTTTGCTGGCTTTCTTTAGTGATATACTTAGATTCCTTCCTTTTTCTTTTTTTGCATATCCTGTTACTGGTTTTTGACTTGCGGCTACCATTAGGTTTATATATAATGTCTTCTGCATATAACAGTCTATATTAAGTTGATGGTTGCTTAAGTCTGAACCCATTCTTTATTCCTCTCACCCCACATTTTAGGTATATTGTGTCATACTTTACATCCTTTTATTCTGCGACTCCCTAGACTGATTTTTATAGATATACTTCATTTTATTGCTTTTGTGCTTCCTACTTTTCTTACTTTGCTTATGGTCTTTCCTTTCCACTCAAAGGTCCCCTTTAACATTTCTTGTAGGTCTGGTTTAGTGGTCATGAATTCCTTTAACTTTTGTTTTGTCTGGGAAACTCTTTATCTGTCCTTCTATTCTGAATGATAGCCTTGCTAGATAGAGTATTCTTGGTTGCAGGTTTTTTTCTTTCAGCACTTTGATTATATCATGCCACATTCTTCTGGCCTGCAAAGTTTCTACCGAAAGGTCAGCTGAATGCATTATGGGGTTTCCTTTGTATGTGTTTTCTTTTCTCTTGCTGCTTTTAAAATTCTCTCTTCAGCACTACTTTTTGCCTACTATTACTATGTGTTTTGGTGTGGAACTCCTTGGGTTGATTTTTTTGGGGTGTTCTCTGTGCCTCCTGGATCTGTATTTCTATTCCTTCTCTAGGTTTGGGACATTTTCAGCTATTGTGTCTTCAAATAAATTTCCTGACCCTTTTCACTCTTTTCTTCTGAAATGCCTAGAAAGTGCATGTTATTACACTTGATGGTGTCACTGAGTTCCCTTAGTCTCTTTTCATTATTATTTTTTCTCTCCCTCCTGTTCAGCTTGATTGCTTTCCATTACTCTGTCTTCCAGGTCGCTGATCTGTTCTGCTTCCTCTGGTCTACTATTTATTCCCTCTAGTGTATTTTTAATTTCAGTTATTGAGTTCTCCATCTCTGATTGGTTCTTTTTTATGTTTTCTGTCTCTTTGTTGAGGGTCTCATTGAGGTCCTCCCCTATTTTCTCAAGTCCAGTAAGTATTTTTATGACCATTACTTTAAATTCTCTATCAGGAATATTACTTTTTTCCATTTCACTTAGGTCTCTTCTGTGATTTTGTCCTGTTCTTTCATTTCAAAGAGACATATTCCTCTGTCTCATTTTGTCTTTCTCTTTCTACGTGTTAGGAAAGTCAGCTACATCCCCTGCTTTTGAGAGGAAGAGATCCTGTGGTGCCCTGTAGTACAATATCCCCTGTTCACCAGAACCTGGTGCTTTAGGAGTGTTTCCTATGCATGTTGCATGTGCCCTCCTGTTGTGGCTAAGCCCCATTTGCCTGCATTCCAGTCATTGGCAACGGCTCTCATTCCCTGTTGTGGGCAGGGTTTAGTCCTTGTCTTGTTAGAGGGCCAGTCTGGAGCCAACTTGGGTTTCAATTGAGTCAGATCAGGCATTTGCCAGAGATGTGGTAGCACCAAATTGCAAGGTGCTTTCCCCATGCTGTCCCCTGAGAAGCTTGCATTGGTGGGTGGGGCCTGCTGTCAGACCCGATGTCTGCCCCCAGCCCACAGCTGGGGCCACAGTTGGACTGGTGTGTGTCCCCTCTCCCCATGGCAAGAGTCACTTTGGAGTGGTGTTGGCCACTGTCCGGGCTGCTTGCATGCTGCCAGGCTTGTGGCACTGCTTTGGATGGGCTCTGGTCAAGGGCATATTGGAGGGATGAGTCCACAGGAGAACTCGGCGGTGGGGCAGGCTGTGCCAGCAAGGCCTGCACTGGTCTGCTGTGGAAGGGGGCCTGCAGCCACCTGGAAAAACTCATACCCAGGCTGGGATGGAGGCAGCGTATCTGCAGGAGAACTCAGAGGCAGGGTGTGCACTGTTAGCAAGTTAGGTGGAGTATGTTCCTGCTGAGCTGGTTCCTGCAGGCGTCTGTGTGTCTAGGTTGGGGAGCAAGGGAGGGAAATGGCACCACCAGCACTTTTGTTCTTGGAGAAATCTCCCGAAGATCCCTGCATCTCCAGTGCATGCTCAGAGATTAGTAAATAAATCTCCTTAGCAAGTAAATCTCCTTCCTGTATACCCCAGGTGTTTTTCAAACTGCTGCTTCTATGCTGCATCTCCGTGGGGCTGTTTGTTGTGCTATCTCTTTAAGGGCTGGATTATTTCCTATCACCCTCCAGCTCTCCTGGAGCTGCTGATTTTTGAAATTCTGGGTATTAAGCCCCACTGCTTATTAGGCCCCTCTGGTTTTCAAAGCCAAATGTTATGGGAATTGGTCTTCCCCTTACAGGTTCCTGGGGTGCCTAGCATGGGGATTTGCTCCTCTCCCCTCTCTGTGCCCACCGCATCCCTCCCTCCTGCAGATAGTTTAACTCACAACCGTGTCTCCACCCTTCCTACCCTCTTTGATGTGGCCTCTACATTTATCTGTGGAGTTTGTTCTGCCAGTCTTTTGGTCATTTTCTGGGTAATTTATACTGATATGGGTGTTAGCTAAGACAGCTTAGGGTCCTCCTACTCCACCATCTTCCCTGGAAGTCTAGCTTAATGCCCTTTAAAGAACATTCCTGGAAGCCCCACCTACAGACTCCTGATTAGATCTCCTTGGTCAGAACTATAGGTGGGGGTGGACCCCCAGAGCTGCTGGTGGAATGTGAAAGGCAAAGGCCCCCACCCACCCAGACCCAACACAGGCTAAGTATGAGGACTGTCTGGTAGTCAGAGCCAGCACCCAGCTTTATGCAAAATGAGGAAAGTGGTGACTCACAATTTTGGGAGAAAGCAGAGTGACCTTTGAATCGCCCACTCACATACTATGCATTTAGGACGGACTGTGCATTGTGTGTGTATCTATAGATGGTATAAATATATACATATATTTATATGAACCGTGGCAAATCTCTTGAGTTGTTATGCAATAAAGATAAAAGGATAAAAATAGAACACACTAAGGGTATTTGGTGAAACATCTCATAAGCAGCCTGGAAAATTTAATGCTGACAAACCGGGTAAGCCACAGTGAGGTCTCTCTGTCTCACCCTCAGTATGAAGAGAATAAACATGTCCAAAGCCCTAAGGCCAGTGATGTCAGAGGCCTGGTAGGGACAGAGGAACCCCAGCAAAACAGAGAGGTCAACTAAGATGGTCTGGGGGTGGGGGGAGGGGCGGGGCTCTTTTGCAAATCCACCCTGACCCCTTGCTTTGATATTCTTCCTGGAGGTTCCTAGGGCTGAGATAAGCTAGGGCTTTAGGCTTATCTTGGATGTAGTCACCAAAAACACCTGCCTGGAAGGCAGAGCGATGGATAAGGCATGCGTCAGATCTGATTTCCTTGCTGGCTCATGAATGACCCATGGGAATCCACTCAACATCTCCACACTCAGCTACCATCTTGAGAAAGGGGGGGCATTCAGATGCCTAAATAATCCTCCTGTCACAAGCTTATGGCATAGTCCCTAAGTCCATAGTTCAAGAAGTGACAGCTGTATGCAAATGAAGCCTGGCATTATTCTGCTTCATTATCAGGCTCCCATCTTTCCTCCACATCTCTGTGTCCACCACCCTCAGGGCTGAGCTTTCTGGTAACCCATGTAAGGAGATGGCAGGAGTGATCCTCTCATGCCTATCTGCATTGTTTCTTGAAATGCAACATTTTCACCCAAAAGGTTGACCTTCTGGGTGTGATGCAAAAGGATGAAGAAAGTGTTTTGTGACAGGGGAGCGCTTGGTCCCCTAATCTCCAGTCACACAGGCAGCAACTTATTGAGCAGGGCTCACTAGGGCTCAAAAGCATGGAACAGGCTTTCTCACTTTTGGAAAGTGGTACTTAAATTTCTTGGTACCACTTGTAATTTGGTGGAACTGGTAATTTCAGAAAGATAAGCTTGCGTGTAGGCTTCTTCGTGGAAAGTTCTGCATCTAAGTAACTGCCTTCCTTTTAGGGAATTCTGAGACCAGAGTGCCTCCTTGATGACTTGGCTGAGGATAAGTACTCAGGGGTGTCCTCTTGTGTGCTGTACTGGTCACTAATGCCACAATATCGCAGGGAAAGTTGCAGGGATGGGGACAGTACTCCTGTTAAGCTTTGTTCATAGCTATGTGTAACTTTGTGATACTGTGAATTATTTTTCTTTTTTAATTTTATTTTTCATTTTATTTTTTGTGTGATACTGTGATTTATAACAAGAAATATATATTTTGTCTTTGTCCCCCTTTCTGGCTTAGAGCTCTCCTAAAACCTTTGGAATTTCCTAAGTAATGGGAGTAATAATGGTGTCTTTTGTTATGTTAATGAGGTAGCTTTGGGAAAGCCCCCCCCCCATCTAAGGAAGGGGTGGTTGCCAGGGAAACCAGCCACTGACCAAAGGGTTGGGCCTTTTGGCTCCACCCCTCAACCTGATGGGAGGGGAAAGGGGCTGGAGTTTAAATCAATCACCAGTGGTCAATGATTTAATCAATCCTGCCTATATGATGAATCCTCCCTAAAACCCCAAAATTATGGGGTTCAGAGAACTTCCAGGTTGGTGAACTTGTGGAGGTGGTGGGAGAATGGCACCCCGGAGAGTTCATGGAAGGTGCATATCTATATCCCCTACCTTGTTGTATGCATCTCTTCCATCTGGCTGTTCCTGAGCCATATCCTTTTACAATCAACCGGGGATCCGGCAAGTAAAATGTTTCTCTGAGTTCAGGGAGCTGCTCTAGCAAATTAATGGAACCCAAAGGGGGCTGGGGTCTTTGGAACCTCTGATCTATAGCCTGTTCATTGGTGAGAAGCACAGGTGATAACCTGGACTTGTGATTGGCATCTGAAGTGGGCGGTGGGGGCAGTCTTGTGGGACTGAGCCTTGAACCTGTGGGATCTGATGCCATCTCCATGGAGACAGTGTCAGCATGTAGTTAAATTGTAGGGCATCCAGCTGACATGGGGTTGCAGAATTGCTTGCTGGTACCCAAAAAACACATTGGAACCTTGAATGTAAACAAGGGGTCCCTGTGGGCCCATCTCCTGTGTAGGGTTGCATCAAATCCTACCACCCAAAGTAATTAAAAGTGAGCCCCCAAATCCCACTGCACAGGCTACACCCCAGACCAATTCAATCAGCAGCTCTGGGGAGGGGGGACGGAACCCATGAAGCTCCGTGATACTGCAGTGCCCAGCCAGGACTGAGAACCGCGGTGAGCGGGTTAGGGAGGATACCCTGAGAAAATGGCTTTTGAGTAGAGATCTAAAAGATAAGGAGAGAGCCAATAGAAGGTTTGGGAAAAAGAGCCAATGAAAGGCGTTATTCCAGTAATTCAGAGAAAAATAACTTGTTTGCCTTTTAAAAATGATTATTCTGTAGGTAACGGTGAGGGCAGCTGGAGCCTCAAAATCCAGACCAACTCGGTTCATGCCCCCAGCCTGCTCCTGCTTTCTCCTTACTCAGGACAGTGCCTCCTGCGTTCCAGGCCAGTCGGCTTGCTGTCGCCCTCGGACGATATTCTCCTTGCTTCTGAACCTTGGCTCTTGAGACTCTCCCCACAGGGATCTACCTTCCTTTCTTCTCTCTGCTGATCCATCACCTCCTTTTATGCCCTGCTCAAAATTCACCTCTTTCAGAAAGATGGAAGATGAAAGAGAAAGTAGGAGCTAGCAGTTATGGATCAAAGCTGCGCTCATCTAAAAATAGCACAAAGCTCATGTAGATGGGCTTGTCGGTAATTCCTGGACCGTTTCCAGTGAGCGAGGGCTCCTCGATGCTTGAAAGTGAGTTCTAAAGAGAGGGGCAGCCAAGTTATTAGAACTTCGATTGCCTAGCTCCCTTAAGAGACTGGGTGGCTGAGGTTAATAGAGGGGGAACATAGCACGGGACTGATAAAACACTGTGAAATGAGTTTTGAAAACTGAACCCTGAAAAAAAATCTATGACATAAATCCATCCTATGACAAGATTTCTTATTTTCCTCTTAATAATAGGGGAAGATATAGTTCATTTCCAGTTGTAAGTCATTTTAGGTGATGTTTTGTGTACTCTTTTCCCCTAGCGAATAATAAAATGATTTATAAAATTCACTTTTCTTATGACTAAGATATTTACAGATTAATACTTGTTCTAAGCTAAAATAGATATATAAAAGCTTAGTAGTTATAATAATGATTCATATCTACTGAATACCACTCTAGGCCAGTTATTTTTTATACATAAATTAATCTTCACATCCCTGAAGGGTAGGCATCCTTAGTCATTTATCAGATGAGGAAGTTAGGGTTCAGCAAGATGAAGTCATTCTCCAAACTCACACGGCTGCTAAGTGTTGGAACTGAGACTGGACCCCCGTCTGTTTGATTCAGAGACCAGCTGCTTACTGCTCATCATGTGGCCTTCTTGCTTTGGAAGTGTTTCAGTTCTGACAATCTCATGCCAAGGAATGAAGGGAAGCTAGAGTTTTTGGTCATATCAAATTGAGATAAATAAGGATGCCCTGCCTCTGTGTCAGAGGCGAACACCAGCGTGGATGGGTCAGAGATATTCATGCCGTGAACAAATGTTTATCAAAGGGTCTTCTACGTGCCAGACATCTTCTAGGTATTGGGATGCAGCAACGAATAAACCAGAAAAAAAACAAAAATCCTGCCCTCTGGAAATTTATATTCTGGTGCGAGGGAGATAGACAAGTTTAAAAAACAAGTACAATGTATATTATGTCACATGGTAATAAAGGCTACAGAAATAAAGCCCTGGAGGGGGGATAAGGCAATCAGGGAGGGGGAGCAATTTAAACTCAGGTGATCAAGGAAGGACTCCCTGAGATGGTGACTTCTGAGCAAAGACCTGAAGAAGGTGGTGGACATTTGGAGAGGAACATTCCAGACACAGGGGACATTAAGTGCAAAGGGCCTGAGGGTTTGCTGGACTTGAGCGTGCAAATGGTGAGATGAAGCCAGACGGGTATTTGGGGGATCCCGTGGGGGTCTCACTGGCCTCTGTAACGAACAGGACCTTTCCTCTGAAGGAGATGGGAAGCTGCGGGAGTGGTGGAGGGTCCTAAGAAGACAGCATCTTAGGATGTTGGTTTTAACGGGATCACTCTGGCTGCTCTGCTGGGGGTAGCCTGAAGTGGGCGCAAGGACAGAATCAGGACACGGGTTAGGAGGCCACTGCAGAAGGCCAGATGCGCGATGATGGGGCCTTGGGCCAGCGAGATAGGGATCGAGGCCGTGCTGGATACACTTAAGGGGAAGGCAGGGCATTCGGTGGTGGACGAGGTGCGGTGCGTGACGGAGAGAGAAGGGACAAGAATCACTGCCAGGTCCGGGGCCTGACCAGCAGGAGGGGCGGAGCTGCCACTGTCCGAGCCGGAGCAGCCTGGGAGCAGCAGATGTGGGAGCAAGCCAAGTGGCCAGTGTTGGACGGACTAGGTTTGGTCCTCCAGCTGGAAATTCGCGTGGAGACGTTGAATAGGCTATTGGAGAGTTGGGCCTGGAGTTCGGAGACTAATTTCGGACCGGAAGGTGTAAAGTCGGCTTGCGTGTGACCGTTCACAGCCGGCCGGCGGCAGAGCGCAAGGGTCCAGGTCCCTGCTTCTCCTGGGTGAGCAGCATCCCCGGGGATGGTGCACGGAGCCCCGCCCCGCCGCCCAGATTAATTCCACCTCTTCCTGCCCCCGACGCCCTGGGAGTTCTGGAATCCACGGGTGAACGGGGGGTGGGAGGGTGGGGTTAAGAATGGGGTTTTGCCGGTTACTTACAGACCCGCCAATAAAGGGTAGTGGGAGAAGGAAGGCTGGAAGAGGCTGTCTGCAGACCCTGGAGGCCGGAAGTGGGGGAAGCGCTGTACATGCTGAGCTTCCGGTGGGAAGGATCAGCCGCAGCTGGGGGCGGGGCTTGCTGGGGGCGGGGCTTGCTGGGGGCGGGGCTTGAAGGACGAGAGGGTAGGAGGCTTCAGGGTGCTTTGAGGCAGAGGAGGGTGGGCAGGGGAGTTAGCGCGTTCTTAAATGCGAGAGGGGAGAAGAGGGCTTTCTCTAAGCTTCATCCTCCGATTTGCCAAAATGAACAAAAAGAAAGAAGTATTTGGAAGTATATCTGATATACATAGAAACCGGAAAGCACGGTCTGAAGACAGTATCCACTGCGAACATCTGGGCATTAAAGGGCCTTGAGGATTGATTTAACAAGTATTTATTAAGCTTCTACTATGTTCCAGGCACTCTGGGGTGTTAGGGATCCAACAGTAAACAAAGGGGATGAAGATCTCTGTCTTCATAGAGCTTACACTGTAATGGGGGAGATAAACATTAAACAAAATGAATGAGTTAACCCCGCAGTATTTCAGAAACTGGTGTGTGGGCACAGGGGCATCTAGAACGGATGGGAATGAAAACCGCAAGGTGGGGTATGGTTTGAAATGAGTGAGCAGCCAGGGGGCACTGAGGCTGGTTTGCTCAATTAGGATGTGGGGCTCACGCCATGGGAGGGCTGGGGCGAGGAGAAGGCCATGGGCCCTGGGATTCAGTGGCAGCTGTGGCTACATCTCCAGCTTTTGAGAAGGGGAGAGATTTCTCTAAGACTCTAGGAGAGGAAACTGAGGCACCCAAATGAAGATCTTTCTCTGGGAATGATGAGGGCTGGAGGTGCGGATGGGCTCCCAGGGGGCTGATGTCAGGGGAGGCCCTGAGGGGGCAGCACATACACCATGTTGATTTTCTCTGGCCTGGCTTCCTAGCCTGAACAAACTGCCCGCAATGTGGGTGTGAAAGACAAGGATGCTATATGGATTGAATTGTCTCCCCCAAAACTCATACGTTGGAGTCCTAACCCACGAGATCTCGGAATGCGACCTTATTTGGAGATACGGTCTGAACCAAGTTAAAATGAGGTCATCAGGGTGGGCCCTCCTCCAACATGACTGGTGTCCTTATAAAAGGGAGAAATTCAGACACAGACGTGCACGTGGGGAGAGCACCACATGAAGACCAGAGTCCCGCTGCTGTAGGTGAAGCCAGGAGAGAGGCCTGGAGCAGAGCCTGCCTGGGCCCTAGTCAAGATTGTGGCCCTGCCAACACGGCGATCTAGGACTCAGGACTCCAGAACCAGGAGACAGTAAACTCCTGCTATTTAAGCCACCCAGTCTGTGGCCCCCTATTATGGCAGCCCCAGGAGACTGACACAGACACCAGAGAGAGCACCGTCTTCTCATTCCTCCTGGACAGAGAAAGAGCTAGTGATGGAATGGACAGGAAGAGGGAAGTGAGAGCATTGGAATTGCTTCTGATACTAAGATGGAAACTTTCTTCCTTAAAATAGAAGCAGACAGAGGGCTTTTCTGGGTCAAATCTGATCGAGAACATGTGGTTTGTGGGGGGCGGGGGAGCCTCTGAGGGTGTCTGGGTGGCAAAGTCAGTTAAGCATCCAACTCTTGGTTTGGGCTCAGGTCATGATCTCAGGGTCGTGAGATGGGGCCTTGTGTCCGGCTCTGCTCAGCGTGGCATCTGCTTGGGATTCTCTCTCCCTCTGCCCCTCCTGTTCATGCTCTCTCTCTCTAAAATAAAATATTTTAAGAGAGGAAAGAAAAAGAAAGAAAGAAAGAAGGAAGGAAGGAGGGAAGGAAGGGAAGGAAAGGAAGGAAGGAAGGGAAGGAAGGAAGGAAGGAAGGAAGGAAAGGAAGGAAAGAAAGAAAGAAAAGTCTGAGATGATTTCTATCTGGAACCATTTGGGCCTCTCGTGAAAAGCAGAAGTTTAAAAATTCTTGGTCTGGTGCTACAGTGAGTACTTGTCAATATTTGTTCAGTGCATCACAAAGCTGAAGTCTGGGCTCATGGGACCAGGCAGCCACACGCTGCGTGCACCATGCTGAAGGCTTTCACAAAACGGTTTCAGTGCAGGCAGGCTCTCAAAGGATTTCAAAGCTGCTACAGCAAAGAGCTGGAAAACATGCCCTGTACTGGGAGGCAGAGGAGGGTTGGTGTCTCTTTGATTTTCTTTTTTAAACTGTTTAAGCCTAAATGGCATCTGCAGATCCAAGTGGGGGAGAAATGAGGATCTGTTCACTTTGGCACACGTGGTCCAGCAGAGCGGAACATCCACTGGGCGAGCAAGCCGACTGGGGCTGCGGCCGGCGCCTCCCATCTGCATCCAGCGGAACACGTGCCCAACACACGCACAAAACAGTATGGCTATTTAGACACGAGAGTACTTTATAATTAGAAAATAATTGTTGCTTCTTTTGGCATTCTTTTTAAGATGAATCTATTGAAACCCTTTGCTAATATGGGGCTTCTCCGAAGCGTGGCTGGGGAAGTGCCAGGACCATAAGATAACGTGAAACATTAACACAAGCCAGCCATCTGCGCATCCGAAACGAGACCTCTCCAGAATATGATGCCCATGGGCAAGAAGGCATCAGCTCTCTGCCATTCTCCTTAGTGATAAACCCGCTGTTGAAAACACAAGCCCATTTTAATGAGACGTTCATTTATTTTTGTCATCTGCCCGTCACAGAGCTCCACGGTTGAGCCCTTTGAGGAAACTGAGACAGTTAACGTATGTGACCACCCTGCGTGCCTTGGGTACAGAATCCCCAGCTGGACACACTAGGCTGGCCCAGCTCAGTGCCTCGGTCTATAGACCTAACCCTGCCCGCTTAAGAAGACAAACAGGAAAATCAATGGAAACTGAACGGGTTACAAACTGAGCTGAAACAATGGCAACCGGTGTGGGCATTTCTGAGACCCCAGAACGATATCTTTGGTGTAAGGGAGCCCACTGCACACTCACCTTATTCATGCAAGGAAAACAATCTATCATTTCAGAAGAGGTCAGTGTTTGGGTGGTGGACAGATGGCCACGCAGCCCCACAAAGACCATCCATGGGAGCCCTTGGCTGGGGACAGATCCCACCGTGGGCACCCCTTCTGTCCCTGGTCTTCCCAATGTTTTCAGACAGGTGAAATCAGATGACAATAAACAATAAGGGCACTTTGAAAAAAAAAATCTAAGCATCCACGATCCCCTTGCTATTGTGGAACTTTCTAGAACTCTGCGGCTAAATACATCTGTAGGATCTCTATGGGGGAAAGAAGACTGCAGGCTGCCTCATCGAAAAATGAGCATTTTGATCTGTAGCCAGGGAATCACCTCAGGAGGACGGCTGGAGATGGCAGATTTTCTGAAAAGATGAGATGTGACTGGCTAAAGGGATTTCTCCAAATCCTTTTTCAAAACAAAAATCCCATGTATGTCCTTTTTTTAACCCAAAGCTGGTGCCCAAGGAGAACAGTATTTTAGAATACTGTGGAAGCAGTATTTTAGAATACTTCTGTGGAAGCCGGCTGCCCCTCAAGGGAGGCCGCTCAGACCCATCGGGTGCTCCCACGGCCTCGAGCAATCGCCTCCTGTGGTTTCACGCATCCCCACGGAGAAGTAGATGGTGCTCCTCCGGGCCCCTGTGGTGCAGACACCCTCTCTACGTGTGGTCTCTGGCTGGCATGGAGAGCCCCTGGGAGTGTGCTAGAAATGCAGAATCTCAGGCCCCACCCCACATGTGCCGAACGAGAACCTGCCTTTTCACAAGATCCTGGGTGACCCGTGTGCACTTTCAACTTGAGAAGCGTTGCTCACACTGCTCAGAGGTGACCTAATAATACGGTCAGGGAGTAGTTAAAATCATCTTCAAAAACCATTCAAGAAGGCTGCATGCTGTGGAATTCCAACTACTGTATATGACATTCTGGAAAACACAAAACTGCAGAGACAGTCAAAGACCAGTGACTACAAGGAGTTGGCGGGGGAGGAAAGATGAATTGGGGGGCACAAGGGATCGGTAGGACAGAGAAACCACTCTGTATGATACTGTCATGGTGGATTCACATCATTACATGTGTGTTGAACCCAGGGAAGGCACAGCAGGAAGAGTGAGCCCCATGTAAACTATGGACTCTAATGAATCACAGTGTACATTTGCTCCTCGAGTGTGATAAACGTGTCACACAGATGCATGATGACAGTAATAGGGGTAAACAGCGGGGTGGGGGTGAGGGAGCACATGGGGACCCTCTGTACTTGCCACTCATTTTTCTGTAAGCCCCAAACTGCTCTCAAAACTAGTCTGTTAATTTGACAACCACCACAACAAACCAGTGGGGCGGGCAGACATTCTCTCCCACTCTGGGGTGTATACAACCATCCCCGAGCTGTCTTTCTGTCCTTTCTTCTTGCCTGATGTGAACGGCTGCTACCATTCTGCCCTATACCCGTGTGGGACCCCCCCCCCCACTGGCCGGGAAGGAGACACTGTGGGCTGTGGGGAGCGGTGGGGGTCCCCGTGAGCTGGGGTGCCCCAGCCAGGCTCTGCACCATCTTCCCGTGTCCTACGGCGGGGTCGGCCCTGGCTTTAGAGAGCGGAGCCTGATGGAACCTTCGCTGGGATGTAGGAATGGGGAGAAAACACAGATGCATCGATGTCGTGCTCCAGTAAGCTGAGTAGGAGATCATCAAAGTATTAATCCTGGGGGAAGGCAGAATACAGCACAGATTCTGAAGAGCAAGTGTCTGTGCCAATCTATGCATCTCACACTTTTTGTTTAAATATGAATTTAATTAAACACAGAATGCTAGCCGGATGTGTAAAGAATGAAGGAAACGGCCTTGTGTGTTAGAAGCCACCTCTGGCAATAACAGAACATTCAACACTAGCCTGATGACTTGACCCAATGGAAGAATTCATGTTTTCTGTGTATAGAGCAGCTGGGCGCATCTAGAAACCCCCAGGTTAGGAAGAGGGGGCCGGGAGGGTTTGGGCTGTGGACAGACCCTGCTCAGCACCAAGTCCTTGACAACACAACCACGTGCAAACATACAAATAGACAAAGAACGTGAAGTTGGTAAACATGCTAACGGTGGGCACAAAGATGGACTGTCTTCTGGGAGTGACAGCTGATTCTGTCTCTCCCCACGTCTGGTCACTAATCCTGCCCGGAAGTCGTTTCAGGGATGCCAGCAGGTGATGCGTTTGGAAGCAAGGTGGCGCCAGGGCAGCGGGAAACGGGACGGTCACACCGCTGTGCGTGACACAGGCTACACGTTCTCTCTTGAGTGTCCTCAGACTTCCGCCCACAAGGCTGGGTGCTGCCAGCTGGCGGCCATCAGTTCACAGGGGACGCGAGGTCTTCCTTCCTGCCGTGGGGGGCCCGGGCGCCATCTTGACGGTTGTGGGGTTGGGCTGAGTTTTGCTTTTGCTTTTACTGACACGTGGCTCCTTCTGTCTCTGGCTGATGTTTTGGAGTGATCTCAGCCCCAGCATTTTACAATACTTGTTACACTGGTGTAGTGCTTTGAACTGGTCGATGAAGGTCATGGAGCAGTTGCCTTTAAATCCTTTGTACCTGTGAGTTTGGGTAGAAGGACACAGACTTTTTTAAAAACAGGACACTTCACCAGCTTTAACAGGGGAGACTAATGGTACATGGAAAATATACTGATTCCCACTCTAGACAAGAAGGTCCAAATGTTTGTCACAACTATTGACAGGAGAAACAAACCCTGTGGGAGTGAGCAAAGGCAAAGACCCACTGGCATGCAGAGTACAGACCCAAGGCCTGGGATTACACAAGTCTTCTAGATGCTTATGGTTCCAATAAAACAGCATGTTATTGCTCTTTTCCTTTCATAGTGACTAGTGCCGGACCAGCTTGATAAAAATTAGATCTCTTGGTGGTCTGAAAGCTACCCCATCCCACCCAGAGGTTCCAAATAAAAAATTCTACAACTTTGGGGCTGGAAGAAATTATTTAGACCTTTTGATTTATGGTTAAAGGAATTTAGGCCCAGAGATTCTGGCACCAGCCAAGAAAACTAAGCAAGTTGGTACAAGAGCCAAGATTAGGACGCAGCTCAGCTTTGTCCTGTGTCACCCCGCCCGCCCCCCACCCCCGCTCCCCAGCAGGAAAAGAATATCGGCCTTTGTCATTGGTGGGCTCTAGAAGGGACCGCGCTGACCTGCCTCGGAGTAGTCTCAAGGGTTGCTCCTTTGAGTTGGGACATTTAATAGTCAAACTGTAAATGACTTCTTTCACATCCCAATCACAGAAGGTTAGTGTCCTCCTTGAGGGGACAAGTTTCCAGGCCCCCAATCTCCCCACCCACCAAGAAAGCTGTTTGACAGGTTGTTGAGAGGATGAAATGAGAAAATCCACACAGACCACCTAGCTCAGTGCCTGACATGCTGTACAGATTCAGTTAGTGTTGACCAAGTTATTTAATGATCAATATTATAGCATTCCATCCTGTGAAAGGGATGCTCAAGCCAGGATTGAAGAGTGAGGGAGGTAAATGGGGGAGCAGGGGTGAGCCTGGCATAAGGAACAGTCAGCATAATTTGTAGGGCCCCGTACAAAAGGAAACCATGAGCACCATGTTCAAAAATTATGAAGACTTTTGAGACAACAACAGTCGAGCCCGCGTTCAATGAAGCCCAGGGTCCTTCTGAGCACAGGTCTCAGCGGACCACACAGATAGCATGCCCACGATACCAGCCCTGCTGGGTGGGAAAGAGCTCTGAGCACATCTGATTAATAGGACAAACAAGAAATCCGGTCTCTTTCATTGGCTGGTAGAAACCACAAAAGTGAACAAACCTGGAATGAATGGGGACCAGGACTGTATGCTTTTCCCTATGAAATCCGAGCTGGGTTTGAAGCTGTTAAGGGAGTAAAAGGTTCCTTTCATCCGTGGGGCCAGAGCATCAGGCAGCAGCTCTAACTTGACGAATCTGTTACAGATCCAGCCTGCTCCCTCCTCCTCCTCCCTGCAAGGGAACGCTCTGCCCCCCCCGGGGAACCCACAGTCCATTTGCTTGTGAAAAATGACTCGGTTCCTAAAAGCCAAGCTCCCTCATTGAAGGAAAAGTCAGCTGGAGACAGGAGTAGAATCCAGCAGGGCAGAAAAAATTCCACTGCCAACCACGTCATCTATACGTCTTATCTTCTGTAGGGCACCGTGAGAAACGCTGAAATGTCAGGCCCACTGCGTCCCTCTGGTGCCTGAGTGCTCCCGGGCAGGATGCGGGTAGGATGCAGGCAGGATTCGAGGCAGCCTCAGCCTGTGCCTGGCAGACATGCTGGAGAGCCCGAGCCCATCCTTCTGCTGGAGGGAGGCCTCGCTCCTCACACAAACTAGGAAGGTCATGGGCAGGGGCAGCTTCCTTGTCTGGAAAGAAGTCGTGGTCACCTGCCTCAGGCTGCCTTGAGGCTTTTAAACATTCGGACAACATCTAGTCTCTGCAGCAGGGTCTGCCCTCCTGACTGGCCCTGGGGAGCCCAGGCCTGTTCCCAGAAATCTGGCCCCTTCTTTTCTCTATGTCCCTCTTTCTTTAGACTCCTCTTGGAAAGCCAAAGTAGGGCAGCAGGGACTGGGGCTGATTTTTACCATAGGCGGCCATGGGCCTGGTGAGGCCTTAGAGGGAAGGCTGCTTTGCTTGGTCTAGGAGCCCCTTTCTCAGCCACCAGCTCAAGTGCCTTTCTGTGGAGCCCTCCCCGGCCCTAGCCCCACCACGAGAAGAAATATCTCCAACATCTCCCCTGTATCTTTAGGAGAACTACATCCACTTCTCAGAATTCAGGGGATGCCTCACATCTCTACACAGACTGTGATCTCTCCCAGGACACTACCTGATTCCCAACATCCCTGTCCAGGGGAGGCTCTTCAGTAAAGGTCAAGGATAAAATGGACACCAGCCCCATCCTCAGAGCTGCCTCACCTCAGCCCAGAGGGTCTCCAGATCACATTTCTGAACTTCTCTTTCTCTCTGAGTCTCATTTTGGACCTTCCACTTGGCATGTCATGCAATAATGAACTTCCATCCCTTACCTAGCTCACGTATAGATCTTTTGGGCTACCTACCATCTGCCAAATTAAAAATCTTTCTCCTTTCTCAGTTTAGTTATGGTCTCAGTCAGGGATGCCGGGCTCCTGCCATCACTCCCTATTCCCTCAAAATCACAGCCGTGGCCGATGCCTTAAGAGAAAACAGGGCAACATCCTTCGTGTTCCTAGATCAATTAACCCAGAGTGTTTCAAAGGACATAAAGCTCTCCTATACCACCAAGCAATGGGGAATACAGGTTCTCCTGCCTCTGGTACCGCTTGCAAGCCCCATGTGCCATGTTCCACCAGCAGGAGTAGAGGAGACCACGAATCTCAAGGAGCCTGACATCTCTCCAGCATGATCCCCACTGCACTCACCTCTTTTGTTCTTGTTAGACGGATGTACTAGGTTGAATAGTGTCCCCTCCAAGAGGCATATCCTTCCCGGAACCTCAGAACATGGCCTTATTTGGAAACAGTGTTATTATAGATGTAATCAAAATGAGGTCACACTGAAGTAGGATGGCCCCTTAACCCAACACCCTGGTGTCTATGCAAGAAGGGGAGAAAACATACAGGCACACCAGAGAAATACCACGTGACAACAGAGGCAGAGACTGGAGCAGGACATGTGCAAGCCTGGGAAGGCCAAGGATTGACAACCAGCTTGGGAAGCCAGGAGAGAGGCGTGGGGCACATCCTCCCTCACAAGCTCCAGAAGGAACCTACTCTGCTGACACCTACCTGGACTTTGGACTTCTGGCTTCCAGAATGCGAGGGAATATATTTCTGTTGTTTTAAGCACTAGTCTGTGGCCGTTCGTTATGGTGGCCCCAGGAATCTAATACAACGGAATAAAGAGAACCTTGTAGAACTTTTTCACACATTTCCATTTTTAGAAAGCTTAGCTCTGTGGAATTTTACTAACTGGATCTTTTTATCCTTAACCTCAAATTAGTATAATTTTCTAGCCCATCACCTTATGTTCATCTGTCCATCCTCCCTCACGACCTCCCTCAAGTAGAACCATCCATTCATTCCACCAAATATCACCCAGTGGGGTCTTTTCTTAAATATCTTTCCCCTCGGATGGGAGTGGTGCATACAAATTACCCAGGGATCTTGTTAAAATGCTGGTTTGGGCTCAGTAGGTCCGGGGTGGGGTCCGGGATCCTGCATTTCTAAGGAGGTCTGAGGGGACGCTGATGCCACTGGCCCAGGAACCCCACCTGGAGGGGCCAAGAGATGAACTCAAGTGTGATGACTTCAAGTCAGCCCTACTGCATCTTGGAGACACTTTTCTATTTAAATTGGAACACGGGCATATGGTTTGTTCATGAAAGTTGTGTCATATAACATCCTAGGAAGCTCTCTATTTGCACAATCCTGTCCTGACTCAGCACAGATTTATTCAGTACTCACTACGCGTTGGCAGCCATGCTAGGCTGACTTCTTGGTAATCAGACTCATACAAAAATCGCCAGCTGATGGCATGGCCGGCTTCTCTTTCTCTCTCTCTCTCTCTCTCTCTCTCTCTCTCTCTCTCAGCTCATCATGGCTTCCCTGTGCCATGGATTGCCTCCAAACACACCTGGAGAGGGGAAGTGGGTGGAACCAAGTGGCAGAAACTTCCAGATCTGGCTGTGTTGAACGAATTAAGGTATTTGTCTGACTTACTAAGGGACCCGTTAAAACTTCGTAGGGCAAGAAAAAGCAATAGAGAATTCCCATACTTTAGTTACTCCTTTTAGAAGCAAGCCAGAGGCTACTTATAACAGAAGTTTTAGTTCGATATCCTTTTTTTTTTTTTAAAGATTTTATTTATTTATTTGAGAGAGAGAGAGAATGAGAGAGAAAGCACATGAGATGGGGGGAGGGTCAGAGGGAGAAGCAGACTCCCTGCCGAGCAGGGAGCCCGATGTGGGACTCGATCCAGGGACTCCAGGATCATGACCTGAGCCGAAGGCAGTCGCTTAACCAACTGAGCCACCCAGGCGCCCAGTTCGATATCCTTTCTGAAGAAACTTTTAATTTATAGAGACTGGCTACAAGGACCCAGAATTCAGGGCGAGGAATTGAAATAAACCTCTAGTTTTGGGGTGTGCGTGTACAAGAAAGCCAGGCCTGGATTTATGAACAGATAGAACAGATTGCTATCTACATGTACAAAAGGAGGGACTCGGGGCAGTCCCCAACTCTGGAACCATCTGGTAATTCCTACAGGTCCGTCAATACCCGCCATTGCTTCATTTGTTCATCAGGCACCAGCTAGACAGCAGACATGATGGGGGGATTTAAAAGGATTAACAAGGTACATGACCCTTTTCCAGAAGCTGGCCATCTTGTAGGGAAGACAGATACACAAACAAAGAATTACATTTTATGTGATAAGCAGCTACAGGAACCTGAGAGATGGGGCTTCTCCCACTGCACGGTGAGTCCTGAACAGGATTCACCCAGGAAGGACGGCTTGGGGTTTATGCGGCAGAGGGAAGGGCATGGGCAAAGATTCAGAGGACGTTCCGAGCCAGAGCAGGTGTTCTAAGGAGGGATGAGGCCAGAGGACATTTGTGGAAGGCTTCAGGAGCCACGCTATGTAATTGTTCCTGTGGGTCGGCATTTCCCAAAATATGTTCCAAGGAGCAAGAGCCCCACAAGATGCTTTGAAATAAAAATCATCCTGTGGTGTAAGTACTGCAATCAATGCTCTATAATCTTTCACCCTGTGCCCCTGGGCCTTGAAATCACCCACTGGCTCTTTAAACACCATATGAAGTTTCACACTAAAGAAACCACCTACACTTATTCAACCCAGGGTTTCCCAAGATTATTTGACAACAGGAATCTTGTTTTCACACAATCCCTTTGAAAATGCTTCTGTAAAAGTCACTGAGCTCTTTGCGGTGAGGATGCTGTAACGTAACCGTATCTGTGTTTTCTACACAAGTTGCGTTCTGAGCTTGTCTACGACCTTCCTCCCTTTGGAGAGGTGACCTTTGCACCCCACCCCCACAAGCACCGTGGGAACCCTGGTCCAGCCACCACCACCTCACCCAGACTACGGCTGTAGCCTGCCGGGGGCTGTCCTTGCTGCCTGCCATGTTGGGCAGTCCCCCGCACCACCCCCAGGGTAAGTCACATCATGGTCACACAGCTGCTCAAGTGGTTCCATGTCCCTGAGAAGCCACCCCAGCTCCTTCGCTTGGCTGACAGCCCGCTCTGCCCCAGCTTGCCCACTCTCTGCCCTTCCGCCTCCTCTCGGCTCCTCCCTCAGGCCCCAATTTGAGCAAAAGCCTGGGGAGCCTCCATGGAAACCGGCCCTGGCACTTTCTTCCCTAACATCCGCGCAGGCTGGAAAACAGCAGAATCGTAAAGAGAGGAGGGCCAAAAGCAGCCCACGAGCCTTGTTCTCTGGTTCTGCTGGCAAGGGCATTCTAGAAGCCCTGCACACTTGCATGGCTTCTGCTGTCTTGCTGCTGAAGGAACCTCCCCAAGCCAAGAGGGGCTCTGTGCTGTGAGCCCTGAGGAAGCGAGAGCAGGAGGGAGGCCCTGGGGAGGTGAGGGAGAACCGAGCATCTACAATGGTCCCCGTTCTTGTGACCATGGGTCCCGTCCCCACAGATACGCCAGCACATAGTCCTCTCCTTAATATCTGAAACACAAACTCAAGTCAGGACACAGAGGGCCAAGGAGGGGATCCTCGAGACCAGACAGCTCTAAAACAGGCAGTCTGAGAGTCATCCACTGTCCTCAGCCCCAGAGCTGTGATTCCCAAAGCTCCTGCCCAAACCCAGATTTTAGCTGCAGAGGGAGGAGCCCCTTTAGGGCACAGGGCCGGGCAGTTAAGACAAAAGGGCATCAGCATTCCCATTAAGGTTTCACCATCAGAGAGCATCCGGGCATGGGGTGGTCGTGGACGCCACATTTTTAGTGTGCTCAGGATGGGACGGCGCTGACTGAGGCACCCTCTTTATGTGACAAGCTCTGAAATCTTTCGGGAAGGGTTTCTGCTCCTCTGGAACATCACTCCACAGTGAGACCCTCATTCTTTGTGGGACACACACACACACACACACACACACACACACACACAACACTCCTTTTTCTAGCTACCTTCTAGACGTTTTCATGTCTTCTATTGACAAACTTGGTGAGTCCGTGGCATCTTTGTGGCATGTTCCCTCTTCCATCCCTGTAACCTGGCTCTAGCGCACTTTGCTTGGACCTTCCTGAAGACGCTGAGAACTTCTTTCTGGACAGTCTGGTCTTCATCTAGCCCTATGCTCTCGGCTCTTGTGAACCCTGACCCTCTTGGCCCTCAGTTCTTCTTCATCTTCCATTTCCCTCCTCCTGTCTTCCAGGGGCCCATCCTGCAGGGGCCCATCTCAAACCCATCAACCTCTCCAGATGTTCTTTCTGTTCAGACTTGCCTCTGAAGTTGGATGGCAAATGACGAGGAGCCTGGCTGCAGATCCCTCCAGTCCTGGGGATGGCCAGGCTGGGGGGTAGTGCCGAGGAAGGGGAAGAACCCCACAGCTCCAACTTTACTCATGTCAATAAGCTGTCCTTTGCAAGACTTTTGGGCAAAGGCCAGGAGACTGCCATGCTATTCCCACTCCCAGGAGGGGTATGTCCCTGCTGACTCTTGGGTCCAGGAGACTCTGAACACACCAAGAACATTGCTGTTGGTGCTGGCCTTGCCAAAATTGTGAAAAAGGTAAATGTTCCCTTCATGGGCCTCCAGACCTCCTTGATGGCCAAGACTGGCCAAATAAACCAGCCACTGGCCAACGAGCGCTACTGCGTGATGGCTTGATCAGATTAAAACAGGATGCAGACTGCTCTCCATGACAGATGACAACAGGGGCCGTGGGGGAAAGCGGAGAGTTAGGTAAGGTGCCTTTCTCAGGTCCCTTAGACCTGAGAGACTGTCCTCTGAAGCCTGCATTGGCAAGTCAGCTGGAATGTGTGGGTTCTACAGGGACACAGCCCTGCTGTGAGAAGCACTTACAGGATGTCAGGAAATTCTGACCCCGGGTCCCTTTGTTTCCTCCCCTCCTGGCAGATTCATGCATTAATGGTCTGCCTAGAGTCACCACACACACACACACACACACACACACACACACACACACACCATGCGCACGCACACGCAGGGTGCGTACACACACAGGGTGCGTACACACACCCACACACACCATGGGCACGCACACGCAGGGTGCATACACACACACACCATGTGCACGCACACGCAGGGCGCGTACACACACACCATGCGCACGCACACGCAGGGCGCATACACACGCACAC
>NW_027397073.1:16345675-16411422 GCF_003265705.2 Callorhinus ursinus | reverse complement strand
GCAGGGCGCGTACACACACGCACACACACCATGCGCACGCACACGCACACACAAGCCTACCGTAGGGCTGTGTATCTTGAATACAAATCCTATTTCTTTGCATCCTCCAGCTTGTGTTGCCCTTTCCCTCCAGGTACAGTAGGGTCTCAGACTTGTGCCTGCCCGTGGGCACACAAGGCTCCACCGTGGGCTGCTCTTGGCAGTGAGGATAGAGCCTTTTTTCTGGAGCTTAGCTTGACTAAATGTGGGAGTCTGTTTTAATCTCTCCTCTTTCTCCAGCCTTGTAGGACAAGAGCTGCACACACCACCACCAGCAGAGCCCGCTTTCCCAGGGCAGTTGTCCTTCCCAGGCTCCTGCCTTGACATTTGGGTCCCCCTCACCTCATGTTTGCCCTTCTGCAGGGAACAAGCCATTTGTCATTCTGTCCAGGGTCTCCTGAATTTGGTTTCCATGTCAGGGACACTGGACATTGCCATGCATCTCGTGGCTTCTTCTTTCTTTCAAGTGTAGAAATCTGAGATACCGGCTGCTGGTCACCCCGAGGAGTGTCCTTTGGTGCTCTTCACATCAGACCTATGTCGTCCAATGCTTACTGACTGGGAAGAAATCTGCTCAGCGTACTCTTCGATGTTTTACTTTAATGACCGCAACATAAAATGAGCTTTTTTTTTTTTAACTGTAAAGGGAAAACGTACTGGCTCTGGTGCCCTCTGGTGGCTAATCACCATCACGCCATCTCCCCAGAAATTCAGTGGCTGGCTGGGAGGGGCACGGGTTTGCGGACCTACTGGGACACCTGCCGGTCGGCTCCCCTACACATGGTTTACAAGGGTTTTCATCTGGTGAAGTTAAATTTCTAAATCTCCAGTTATAGAATTAGGCGTTTTCCCTTTTCCCCTTCAAAGAGCTTTCAATGGCCAAGCAATTCCAAATGGGAAAAATATTCAACTGTCCGGTCAGTGTCTTGGGTCTGCTGAGAAAATGGGTTATTAGATGTTGTAACAGTGCTATTGGCCACGCTTTGTAAGCTGAAGTTTTCGCACTCACCACTGCTGGAAGATCATGGGTACTGAGGGACAGGTGATGCATCTCCAGACATCTTCCTATCGCTGGCTCCCAGGAGAAATAGGACATACTTCTGTCTTAAGGATCATTCTACCAGGTAAAGTGGCATCAAAACAAATAAGTCATGACAGTTCCTATTTTATTTTACAATATTGTAAATAACCGGCCTCAAAATAGTCGCATACCCTCTGCCTGCACTCAACAAGAGGACAAGACAGGTCGCACTTACTGGGAGGCCAGCAGCCAAACATACGGTGCAAATTGAGACATAAGGGAATATTTTCTTTAAATGACACAATGGCTTCTCTTCCTGCCAAAGGTTCTGACCACTGCTGGCCAGAAAAGGGTGGGTCCTAAATTTGGGAGATCTTTTCCTTGCTGCTTTAAACAATACAGTGTATTGTTTATTATTAAAATTTTTTTAAGTTTATTTTTTTCAGTAATCTCTACACCCAACGTGGGGCCCGAACTCACGACCCCAAGATCAAGAGTCACATGCTCTTCAGACTGAGCCCACCAGGTGCCCCTGTTTATTATTACTGTCGTTATTAATTATTAGTAAAGTAAGTCAGACTGGCCTCCTCCATGCTTCTCCCATCCGTGCCTTGTGTTCTTTCTAATGTGGTTAAAAGACCGTGTGTAACGCTGCCTACACGGAACACTGCTTCTTAGGATTGTGCCCATTCCCCAGGCTCCTCCCTTTCCAGCGGGGATGAGCTAAGCCCTCTGGGGTGCTTGCTAAGAATAAAGAGAAAGTGCATTATGGACACTTAGCGGTCCATCCTCTCTCCTGCTCTGCAGAGGCCCTGGGGCATCTGCAGCGCTCCCCAGCCTCTTCCCCAGCTTGCAATCCTTCCCACCTGGACTCTCCTCAGCCTGTCTTGGAGCTGCCTTCGAATCAGAACCCTTTCTAAGGGTTCTTCCCTTTGCGCTCCATGTTGCAGCTCTAGCTTTCCCTGGAGATTCTCTTCAGTTGAATCTCAGCTCCAAACGTGCCGTGCTTGCAAGCAGCCTGCCCCTTTCCCTGCACCTCCTGCTTGGGAAAGTAAGAAGGCTGGACATGGTTGTTGGTTCTCAATCCAGAGCAGCGGGGTTCCCAGGGGCCTCCGAAGAGATCTCCCAACCACTCCTTACACTCCAATCGAGGGTCCTCCTTTTATCAGTTTTTTAAACTGGGCTTCTAAGAAATGTTTCTTTGGGGGAAAAAATTGTGACTTAGGAAAATTTGAAAGAACAGTTTTTAAAAAACAATGGACAAGATGATCTAGGGTCCCTTCTAAAGCTCTCAGATGCTTCAGAACTCCCTTCTGTCCCATCTCCTCCTGACCACTCCTTAGGAGAGAAGGCCATAAGTCACACTTTAGAGACAACATTTTGCACTGGGCTCCAGCCATCAGCTCTTCTAATGGTCTCGGGCAGTTGTCCCAAGCCAGATAAGTCACATTAAAGCTGAGAACAAAACCAAGGGATTGGATTTCTTTTTAAAATGAGGACCAAAATGTACAATGAGTTCCCGGAAACTGTTAAGATGCTTTTAAAAGATGTCTTAAATAATCATGCTCTTAAGCTTATCTTAGCTTTTGAAACTTCTTGGGCACGTTTCTGCTTTGTTTTGGTCGAAGGCTGTTCTAAAGAATGGTATGAAATTCGTCTACCCTGGCGTCAGGCTAAGGCAAGAGGGAGGAAGGAGACCGGTGTTGATGACGCACATACTGAGCTTCCGGGCCTGGATGCAGATTAACGGGGTCGGGGGGCGGATCCTCAAGACAGCCCTCTGTGTCCCCATTCGGTAAAGCAGTGGCTTCCAGAACTTAAAGTCACGTGACCCGGGACGCCTGGGTGGCCCCGTCTGTTGGCCTTCCAGCTCTCGGTTTCTGCTCGGGTCATGATCTCGCGTTGTGGGATCGAGACTCTATGCTTAGTGAGGAGTCTCCTTGTTCGTCTCCCTCCAATTCTGCCCCTCCCCCCCACTCCCACGCTCACTCTCACTCTCTCTATCAAATAAATAAAATCTTCAAAAAAAATTTTTTTTAAGTCACCTGACCACATAGCTGGTAAGTCGAGAACGCAGCATTCAAACCAGGGTGTGCATTATGCTGAATTTGCAACGGCCCACCAGGAGCACGGAATCTGCTTTACTTGGGCAATGCTTTTGAAGTCCAGAGAAATCCCTTCATAAATAGCAGCACCATTATTTTCTTCTCTAAGTGGGGGAAATCGTCCAGGACAAATGACTAACTTGATGGGTATGAGAAGAGCAGACATGAAATGGCACCGTCCCGCGCACACCGGGATGCGCGGCCACCCATCCCACGGGCCGGACAAATGCCTGTAACACAAGAAGAAGCAAGGCTGCCACTGGGAGAGTCACGAGTAAATGGCACGAGCCAAGATTTGAACCCAAGACTCTCTCTAAAACCCCCGTTCTCCCCGCTACGTCATAGCCCGCCTGCCATGCTCTCCTCAATGCCCAAGGCCACAGCCAAATTTCCAGACTCATCTGATGTTTAGGGCTCTGGTCGGCACTGGGGACCCCGCACGGAGGCAATCCCCACACAAAACTGTGTTACCCTGAGCCGTTTCTGAGAAGGAAAACACCCAAACTGCATCTCAGTTCTAAACCCAGACCAAAAGCTCTATGTCGTCAGTGAGAACTTTGTGAATCAGAGTCAACGATCTGGAGGTTAAAAAGTCCCTTTTCCACTTTCTTTCCCCGCATCCCTCTGCTTTTCTCTGCCCTTCACTAAGGTTGGAGATGGGTTTACTCGTTGAAGGACTGCTGATGCCGGTGGGCGGAAATAACCAGAAAGTTCTCTCAGATAAGTTGTTAGCAGCCATGGGAGAATAAGCTCTATTAATCAGGCCGTTCTGTTTTCTCTATTTCTGATGTTGTGACATCTGGGGTCTTGCTCACCCTGGAGAGACTGCCCTTCCCAGGGTAGCCAATTCCTAGAGATAGTGGATGACAGGCCTTCTAGAACACCTTTCATATGCAAACTAGCCCGCCTACAGCCGGTTCTCACACCTGCCCTCATGGCACCAGGGCCAGACAAGGAGGACAGCCCCCCAACCCCAGAGCCTGCTGACATTTTTCACACTAGCCAATCCCAAGCTTGCTTTCCCTGCCTCACCCATTCCTTCCCTTGAAAACCAAATCAAACATGTTGCTCATGTTCTGCCTCCAGACTGACCCTCGTGCTTCCCTGTGTGGACCCCGCAGCCTGGCTCTCTTAGGGATCGTGCTCAACAAACGCTTCTCAGTGGCTGTTGTCTTCCTTTTCCATCCAGAAAAGGATCGGTCTCACCATATCTGGATAATCATAACACATAAGCCATCCATCCCTTCGAAAAGTCACCCGTCCCTCTATTTCGTCCACGTAATAGACAGTCTTGGGCCATGGGAACAGCGGGAGTGGGCAAAAGCAAGGGGCAGCTCCAGCCCAGAACTGTATTTTCCCCAGGAACCACAAATCGCCTGCTTTCTCCTCAACGGTGGTCCAGCAAAGCAGAGAGAAGGCACAGATGTTCAAGAGATAAGCCAGTAAGATGTTACAGTGCCGTCCGGGCATAGCCCACACAGAACCAAGACCCTACACTGAACTGAGTAAACAAAGCCACACAACCACCCAAGTAACGCATCACAGCTGTTCCCTAGCCATTTGCTCCTGAAACCACCTCCAGGGAAGTGTGGGAGCCGCCTGAAGGACTTTTTGGGATAAAGGGGGGAACGTTAAAAATATGCAAACTGAATTCACTGCACTCAAATGCAAAAAAATTAGGAAGGTTCTAATAGTGAAGATATCAAAGGCAGAAAAATGGAATGTTCATGATTAAAAGAAATTCCAGTCATGCTGGCGTTGACCCCCCATGGCTCTCCTGGTGGTAATTCATCTTGACATGCTTTTCCAGAGTTGTTGTTTGTTTCAAAGTTAGGAAACAAATGTGTTTCCCTGGAAGAACAAAGTCCATAAATATTTTATGTAAGTGAGAGAAGCGAATTGAATTTGTCCCAGGAACATTTGTCATCTGCAATTAGGACAAGAAATCGACTTGCCCACATCAGTTTCACAACGTGTGCCCGGCAGGTGTTTGGAAGCTCAGAATCGAATGAGATGTGCTGGGGTTTTTTCTACTCACCCTTTAGCCAGTGTTGCTATGCCAACGTCAGTTAACTTCATTCCTACACCTATAGGAAGAGAGAGCAAAGGTGGGATTTGTGTTACCCGGGGCTCCTGGGAAAGGACTGGCCATCCGTTCCGGGGGAAGGGCTACTGATAGCCCACCTGCCTTCCTCTCCTACATAAACACACGTTCCTCCTGGTTTCCAACAGCAGAAGCCTCTTTCTGTCGACACTGACGGCCTTTCAGACATACATCCAGGTTTGTGGGATGATAACGGGATGGCACGCCTCCGACAGCAGTTTAGGGGAGTTGTGTCTCACGGGAACCGATGGTGGGGCCTGCCACCCCCGGCCCTTTGTAGCTGGGGCAACGATGTCCTCTGTGTGCCTGGCCCACCCCCCGCTGCCAGTAGCTCCATGCACGGCTCTGAGCCTGGCTGCCTGGCCCGCAAGCTCTCTCCCTGGAAATGCTCAGACGGGGCCTTCGGTCTGCTCCACTGGGTCACTGCAGTGGCAGGTGACGTGGGCATAGGCGTGGGCTGGGGGGGGTGGTGAGGTCAGCGGTGAGAGAGTTCCAGATGGCTTTGGTTCAGTTCCAAGCCAAACTCCAGACATGTGATTTCCCATCTCCATAAAGATGGTTTCCCAATTGAGGAGGGAAGCTTTTCTGGGTTGGCTTTAGGCGCAGGGAAACACTCCTGAGTTACGTGGAGACTTGGAACCACTGGCCTGGAGATGCTGACCGCTGTACCCATGGTCTAACGCTTTAACTTATCTTCACCTCTACCCATTAAACTATGGCGGCGGGGAGTGCTTACCAACACCAAAACAAGCCACACAGCTCCCTGAGCTTCCCACTCTGGTTCAGCAAGAGCCACGGTACCCCGGATAGAAGCGCAAGCGCACAGAAGGCCTTCTGCCTCCGCCTCTCCAGCGGGAGCAGCTGAGAGAGTGGCTGAGGAACCAGAGACTCAAAGAAAACGGAAAACTCTTCTGTCTTGCAGGGCGGGGAAGGCCGGAGTAGCCATCACCTGGGGCGGTAGAAGAGCCATGCTCTCACCCTCTCCCTGTTTCACTTTGCATCCCTAACCCCTTCCAGATCTGGAGGAAGACAAACCTTTTTGATGCCCAGAGTGTGGACGGCCTCTGGCCTTTCCAGACTCTCCTTGCCAGACCCGGGAGCATTCAGCTCCTGTCTCTCTACGGTGGTGGCCACAGGCACGGGCTCCGACTCAGTGGACCTCTGCCTCAAACACATGCCTGCAATCTAGTGATAGGCCTTCTGTGGCAGAGCATGGGGTCCACGGTGCTACCCCACCAGTCTGGCTGGCTTGCCTCCCCATCTCTTGCCCCCACCTCTTATCCTACCCAGGCCTGTGGTTGCTGTATGCCCCATGGCCAGCAGATGACCCGCTCACAGAAGGGCCTGGCAGCACAGAAACTGGTCTGGGCTGTGGACGAAGGAACCAGCGTCCTCTCCCAAGCCAACCCCGAGGTCAGACTTGATGGCAGCCTAGCTCCGTGGGTCTCCACTCTTATGAGCGCTGCTTTCGGAGGCCCGGGAGAGGAACCCTAATGGGTTAATGCCCTGATTCAGCAGCATCTGCCCGGAGCACAGCAAAAATACAGGCCATGCTGCTATTCAGGCTGGTTAGTCAGACAGAAGCAATGGCGTTGCTTTTCTGCAGTGAGCTAAATCAGACCCAGCACTTTGGGTGAGCCAGTGAGCATTTTAAAAGCCACTTTCGCAGCGGGCAAATAATTCATCTCATTCTTGCAAAGCTGCTAACAACGAGAACATATGCAGAAATGCTTCACATAACCTTTATTACAGGGGCTGTGCTTTAAAAAAAAAAAAAAAAAGACACCAAGTTGTAAAAGCCCTCTTTGGACATCTTGTTTTTGTGGAATGCTGTATTTAAAAATCACAGCTCTGAGCTGCATTTCAGTCCAATTTTAAAAGGTCATTTGGCAAAAGGTCTTTGAACTTGGGAATTGCTTTTCCTGCCTCTCACAATTACCGGCTATCACTTAAGTTGAGAAAAATAGAATATAATTTTGAAAAGGAAACGTGTCTCGGTTTAGTAATTTGCTGGGGATTCAACCAAAGTCTCCATAGGATCATAATTTGAATTCTAGTGTGGAGCAATGAAGTGGAGTGGGGGATAACAGTCATCTATGGGCCGTTTCCAGTGGAAGGAAGGAAGTAGGCAGCATTAGGAATTTGTTCTCCAGAACTTGAGTTCTTGGGTCTTTGGGGTGACCGCTTCTTAGGAACCCTAGTGGTCTCAGCGGTGGGCAGACCTCAGGGCCAAATCACATGCGGGGCTCTCACCCCCAAGCTTGCAGAACCCACCACAATCCTGTCAACAACCTAACGCAATGAGGGAGGGGATTCCTTTTAAGAGTCTGAGAAGGTCATAGTGGAGTTTGGGTTTGTTTGGGGTTTTTTTAATCCTCATTCCAGTGTCTCGGTTAAATTAGAAAATGTACAGGTTCTCTAGAGAATGGATGTGCTATCTTCTACACAACGATGATGACAATAAAGAGATTTTTGCCAGCAGCAGAGAGTAAATAAACCCCATTATGATACACCGTGCCAACACACTAAACTGCACACGCCATTTACCAAGAGATGTAACATCCCACTATGCTTGTTTACAAGTGCCTGGAAGCAAAACTAGCTGTGCATGGAGTTCCAGGGTGTTGCTTTTCAGTAGAAGAACTACATTTATTGCAAAATTAACTCTGAAGGAGAAAAGATGGAGGGGGCAATCCAGAATTACACAGCCAGAGTCTAACTAGAATAGATTGCTGTGTATTAAGACCGTGTGTGTGTGTGTGTCAGTGGAGTCTCTTCAGAAAGTGAGCGGGTATGGCAGCCTTCAATATGCAGATTGGCCCCATCTGCAAGACTGTAACACGGTGCACTTCCCAGTGGGCCCAGCGGGCCTTCAAGAAGGTCCTCACTAGAAGCTTTAACATCAGGACACACTTGGAAATCTCTCGCAAATTGGTAAATTTGCAGTTTAGTGGAAAGAGCTTGGGTTTTGGAGTCAGAAACCACAGGGTAGAGTCTTGGACCCCTCTGCTTATTAGCTGAGTGACAGCAGACAATTAAAGCACTGTCTCTGAGCCTCTGTTTTCTCATCTGTAAAATGGGATCCTAATGTCTTCCTTGCAGACTTATGTCTTATGTCTTCCTTTTGTCTTATGAAGATCAGACAAAAATTATAGGAAAAAATGAGTACATATGAAAAGGGGGACCTCTCTGATCATTTTTGCAACTTCTTGTGTCTATGGTTATCTCAAAATAAAAAGTTTAAAAAATCGGGGAACACTTACTCTGTGGCAGTGCTGTGCTACATGTCTTCCCATTCTGTTTAAGCCTCACAACAACCCCGCGTGCAAAGCACTGAGGTGCAGAGAGGGACGTAATTTGCCCAAGGCTCACAGCTGGGAAGTGGTGGGAACAGAACCCAGAGGCGGTCTTGCTCTTCACCACCAGGCTGGAGAAAGAGCTGGAGATCCTCGTCTGTGACAAGGTCTGACATAGAGCAGGCACCCGATTATAGTTCAGATTTTTCTTTGCAGTATTATTATTTGGAAAGGAAGAGGAAAAGGAAAACCCTTGTGGTAGAAACTGTTGGCGCCCCACCCACGGCCCTCACCCTAACCGCTTCTGTGCACACTGGCCCCCCTCCATGTGCCCCCAGCATTTCTTTGCCTGCGAACTTTCTCTGCTAACGGGAGCCTGCTTTGCTCAGCTTGGCTTGTCCGTGTGCAGGTGGCAAGTGCAGGGGCATTAACACCCCCACCAGGAGTAGCCTTCCCCCGGTAGCTAAAGACAGTTGGTATATAAATACCCCTGCTCCCTCACTCCTTGCGTGAGATAATTCTGAGGAGCGTGCTCTGCACAGGCTCCCAGAGTCTCCCCAGCAGGCAGGAGCTTCAGTGACCCGCCGCGGAAACTGGCTTTGTTATAAGGTTCCCCTACTGGCTGCCTCCCCACTGCCTGTCCCACTTCTCTCTCCTACCAGCGTTTCCTGGGATCCCTTCCCCAATATTTGTACCTGAACATTTGTGTGCAGGAAAGAATTAACCTTGCCCAAATAAAGGTTCAGTCCTCGCCCAACTCCTGAGAGGTAACCCCTAAGCCCTGGAATGACCTGCCTGATAAGAGTGTCTTGGTCTACCTGGGGCCGTATGTGTGACCTCTGGAGAGGCTAGAGACCAAAGTCCACCTTGTGACTAGTGATGCCTATGTGACCCCCCCCCCCGCCCCCGCAGTAAAAACTCTGAACACCGAGGTTTGGGCGAGCTTCCCATGCTCTTCCTGCGCACCGCCACACATCATTGCTGGGAGAAGTAAGCGCTGTCTACGCGACTCTACCCTGACAGGACCCGGCAAGTTCCACCTGGCCTCCCCCTGACTCTGCCCCACGAGCCTCTTCCTTTTGCTAACCTGAGTCTGTATCCTTTCACTGTAAGGAACCACAGCCATGAGTGTAAAGGATTTTCTGAGTTCTGTGAGTCCTTCCAGCAAATTAATGAACCAGAAGGTGGTCTTGGGGAAGCCCAAACTGCAACTGGTCTCAGGGCTGTCTCTCTGGATACCCTGATTATCATATCCCCACTTCACAGGACAAAGGCATTCCCGTCAATTTGCATATAAATTGAAAATGCTGAATGCTGCAAACTAGCCAGTGGAGCTTGAAAATCTAAAGCAACTGTGAAAGACCTATTAAGAATGAATGATTACATCTTAATTCATCTTTTGGTACAGCCAGATTTTCCTCCATACTTCGGAATTGCCCCCGTGGAGGATAGAACAATCAAGCCAATTTTCGGTTACCTGTAGTAATAGGAATGCATTATTGGTATGAATTATTACAATGGACTTTAGTGCTCCATTTGGCTGGTCATTTCAGGTTCCTCTGTCAGCCCTTGTTCCTATTGAGACATTAGTCACACCTTCTGCTGGTAAAGATGCTTAAAGGCATCCAGCAGACCTCTCCCTCTCCTCCCATCCACACCCCCAGGAACATTCCAGGCCCGCGGCATCCCTGGAAGCCAGGCCAGGCTGTTTTCCTCACCCTGCATGTCGGTGACCAGGAGGCAGCCACTTGTCTTCTGGTATACCCAGTGCTGGAAGGTACAGCACTTCTGACCAGCCTCTGATTCTCTTCTCAAGAAGTTTATCTCCTTCCCATCCCTTATGGAATACTTCACAAATTCTCCAATCAGCTCCTCCTCCACTGTTGCATAAGGGATGTTGTTCGCAGGGCGATGGATAAGAAAGATGGGAATTATCCTGGAAGGGAAGACAGCATGGGCACACATCACGTTCTCACCTGGAAATAGAGACTGGGGGCATTCTGCCTTCACTTGGGGGAGCGGGGAGATGCAGAACGAATCCCCAGACCCCACTAGATATAGGCTGACCCCCGACCACAATGGTTGTTCAATAGGTGGAAAGATACATTTCTGTCTTTCCTTTGTGCCTGGAATTGGTCAGAGATCCTTCCTTGGGATGGAGTTTGACTGCCCATGTGGAAATGAGTGTTTGCTTTATGGTCATATCTCAGTGACCCACTGGCCATGTATCCACCCAGCATTTCTCCTCCTTTCCTACTTGCCTTCCTTCCTTCCATTCAATCAGCAAATATTCATTCAGTGGTTTCTATGTCAGATAGTCTTCCACATGCTGTTCCAGAAAACAGCGAAGAAAACAGAGGCTCTGCTCTCATGGATCTTACATTTAAATGAGGGAGACAGGCAATAAAGAAGTCAATGTATAGTGCTAGGCGCTAGGTGAAAAAATAAAGCAGTGGAAAGGTGCTAGGTAGCGCAAGGGTCAGGCAGGGGCTGCTATTTTACTGAGGGAGGTCAGAGAAGGCCTTGCTAAGAAAGAACGTTTGAGCAGAGACCTGTAGGAAGGGAGGTAGGGAGCCATGAAGGTATCTATGGGAAGAGCATTCTAAGTAGAAGGAACAACAAAGGGGAGGGCGCTGGTGCAAGAGCATTCTTGGTGGGTTCCAAGAGCAGGGAGGGGCCCATGTGGCCGGGGCAGAGTCAGCAAAGGGGAGGTGGTAGCAGGTGGGTGCAGACAGGGAGGGAACGGGAAGCCAGACCTTGTGGGGTCTGGAAGATCATTGGAAAAACTCTGGCCCTTTGTATTGATTTGGATGAGAGGCCACTGGAGGGTTTTGGACAGAGGAGCGCCACGATCGCACACCCGTGTTATGGATGAGTCTGCCAGTCTGGGGAGAAGGGGCCATGCGGGGGCAAGGGCTGAGCAGGGAGACCAGGGAGCACACGGCACAATGGTGGCGGCGGCCGCAGGGGAGAAGGGGTGCGTCCGAGTGGGGTTTTCCGCACAGTCCATTCACTGTCACCCCCCAGATGATTGTTTCCCATCCGCTCCTCTCCTCACACCGCCCGCGCCTCCTCCCCAGCCTCCCTCTCAGCTGACGGCCTCGCTTCCTGGGTTACTGTGTAGACTGAAACAATCAGAAGAGAGCTTCTAAGAGCTGCCACCACCAGAGTCCTACCTCCCGGAGTCTGCGCCCCGCCCCCCCTTTGCCCTCCACGATGGCTGAAGCCTCCTTGCTCCCCGCTGCACCTCTTCTTCCACTCGTGTCCCAGGTCTGGCCACCCCCTCTGATATCAGGGATATTGCCCCCGCAAGTACTGCCCGCATCCTCCATCCCCGCTTCCCTCTGCAGAACCACCATTGCCAAGTGGCCCAGCAACATGCTGAGCCACTCTGCACAGCGTGCTGACCCCACAGCCCTCAACCACCGACTCACGGCGGACATCCAAACTCAGATCAGTGTAGACTCACTGTCTGCAGTCCCTCCCCCCCAGTCTCTCTGGAACCCACTCACGGAGGCATGCCCGCTAAAGAAGCTTCGGTCAAGGGCACCAGTAGCACCCAGGTGTGGCTGAGTCCAACGGTCTTCTCTTTGTCACCGCGCCGTCTTACTCGCTCTCAGTGCCACTGGACACAGCGGATCTCTCAAAGCACCTTCCTGCTGCTTCCAGAGACTCACTTCCTCTTGGCCTCCTTCCTGCTCCACGGGCTACTTTTTTCCTGTCTCCTTCGCTGGGTCCCCATCTCTGCCCAGCCTTTAGAGCCGGCGTGCCCTGGGAGAGCTCTTCTCTCTCTGCCCACACTGGCTAGCGACCTCCTTGCTTGAAGTACAATCGGCATGGTGACGGTGTCCACATTTATATCCCCGGTCCAGACCTCTTCCCTGAGTTCCTGACTCACATGTCCAGCCTCCTACTCTCTTCGATCGATGTCCAATAGGCACCTCAAATTTAACACAGCCAAAACTGAACTCCCCATGTGCCCCAAACTCCTATTTCTGCCCGACCTTGGTGACTGGCGACTCACCTACCCATTCTCTTCATTCAATAAACGTCTACTGAGTAGCGTGTGCCAGAATCTCAAAAACTCACCGGGAAAGCGAACATGAAAGAGACACAGCCCCTGCTTTGCAGGGACAAACACTGGGAAGGGAGGTGCACCCTGCTCCCAACTCCTAACTAATAAAGACAGGCTGCAGGCTTTTCAGGTGCGGCGTGGCGTGACTTGAGTGGTAAAGACTGAGTAGAAATAAGCTGGTAGAGCGGGAGGCAAGGGGGAGGAGCATGTTAACAACCCCATCCCCTCCATCTTGGTACCCCATAACTTAGTGTCCCTCCCCCGCTCACGCACACGAGCCCATCTGAGTCCCACCCCCAGGTCCTCTCCTCACCCCACCCTGCCTGAACTGAAGCTTCCCTAACACCTCTCCCTGAGGTCCGCCCCGGGGATGCTCTGCCCCGCCCCCCCACCCCCCAGTCACTCTAGCATGGAGCAAAGATGTGACGTCACAACTGGCCCTTCCTGTTCATCAGTCACTGAGCAAGGAATAAACTGCACCAGAGCTTGTGAAGGGATGTGTAGGAATGTGCTTCACCTACCACTCACTGCGGGAGCAACCATACGTTGGTTTGGCCCCAAGTCCAATTTGCTCTTTGACCCGTTACCCCTCGGTTTACAAAAATCCCGCTTGTTGGGGCGCCTGGGTGGCTCAGTCAGTGAAGAGTCCAACTCTTGGTTTTGGTTCAGGTCATGATCTCCGGGTAGTGGGATCGAGCCCCGCATCGGGCTCTGCGCTCAGCACAGTCTGCTTGAGATTCTCTCTCCCTCTGCCTCTGCCCCTCCTGCTCATGCTCTCTTTCTCTTTCTCTCTCAAATAATTAAATAAGTCCTAAAAAAAAAAAAAAAAAAAACCCTGCTTGCTAAGGTCACTCATTCTGATGGCTTTTAATTATTGCCCAGGATCTTCCCGCACCACCTGAGCGTTGACCCCTTTTTCCCTCTGGAATGACCCTCTCCCCTTAACCAGGTCTGGGACATTGCCCCTCCCCCTGCTGTCCAGTGACCAAGTTCCACTACCACTGCCCCTCCCCGGGGCTGTAGCAAGGCCTCTCCGACTGGTCTCACTGCATCCAGCCTCTGCACCTCCTCTCGCATGGGCCCTCCGGGGACTATAGCACTGATGCCCCCACCAATGTTCTGCTCTCCATTTGCACCGCCACTGCCAGGTGGAAACGTCTCGGTGGTCCCTGCACACCCCGGAGCATCTCGAGGCTGAGAAGCATCCAAGTCATCCCCACCCAACACATACACGATCACACTCACTGTGCCATCTCCTCTAAAGTCCTGCCTGCGCTCAGCTTTTCTAACATGGTTTCAAGTATGGAAGCCTTTATGAAGGCTCTCTCTCTCTCTCTCTGTGTGTGTGTGTGTGTGTGTGTGTGTGTTGCGGTGCAGAATCCTCTGATTTTGGTTCAATGAGCGTGGAATCGGAGCACATGCCTTTGTGAGGACCCCTATCCTTCCGTATGTTATCATTCATGCACTCACAGATTCTTCCCTTGTAAGGAAGGGACAGGTGTTTACATATCAAAATGTCCTAATCTATCTTTAAGCCAGCGGCATATATGCGGGGCTGCTGATGACGCTCATTAGCCCCTGTGTCCCTCACAAGCACAGGCCCTTCCCAAGTCCCTGCACCAATCTTCGTATTCATAATTTTGTGCTGTTTTTTTAGAAAGCCCCCAGATTGAGGTGTCAAGTCACGCAAAGCTTGGGCGTGCCTCACCGGACGGGGCCATGGTCCTGTGCTTTGTGGACAGCTCACCCAATTGACTCTCTTCCTCCTTAAGAAGAACAGAAGTGGGCAGAGACTGGGAAAGGGGGCTGGAGAAGAAGGAGAATGTGCGAGTTCCTATAACACAAAACCGTAACTCACTCCAGATTGCTGTCTTTGTGGATTAAACAGAAAAGCAATTGTGTATTTTCCTTGCATTATGTTAATTTTTCTTGAAGTTGCTAAGAAATGTTTGTGAACTAAATAAGGACGCTAAGCATTTCCTGGCAAAGAGCAGAAAGCACTGGACATTCTATACGATATGCCCGATACACAGGGAGAGTATTTTTCCCCCCTTTGTGAGCTGACAGAATCAACGTAGGCAACAATTCCTTCCTGCCTTCTTCTCCCAGTTTCTATTGATACACAAAAGACTGTCCTGTCTGAAATTTCCAACGTGCCCTGGCATACCTCTTTCTCTTTCCACTTAAACACGCACATATGATCTCAACCAGATAAGCAGACGAGCAACCACAAGTTCTAGACCCCCAAACATCTGCTTGGGTCAATCCATATTTAGTCAATGAGTGGATTAAAATAATCAGTGTAATTTATCTCTGCAGGGTTCCAGAAAATGGGTAGTATGTTCCTCCACTGATGATACCCAATTCACTCTTCTTAGACACAGCACCATATTTTATTTTCATCGTAGGTTAATTGTTTGGTGATACTCTCGTGTTCTCTTGTACTGGCTTATTGTTGAGACAATGTCATATCCATGAAGCAGATATTCTTTCTTTTCTATTTAACATGATACATCTAATTCATTTTCTATCCAAATCTTTTCTATTTCATATGACACAGTTATTGAATTCATCTCTCCATCCATCTACCCATCCTTCCATCCATCTGTTCATACGTACGTATATACAAACATATGTTGATTTAAAGAATATGTATTATCTCTCTGTAAGCCTCTGGCCTCCAGGAAAGAACAGGAGTGTTCTCATAGCTCCCAGACAGAAAGACCAGATGAACTGCTTGTCCTACTGGTCCTTCCCACCCTCTCCTCCCTCCAGGCCCCCCAAGTCCCTGACAAATCAGGAGTGATAATACAAGAGTGGGTAAACACACTTACTCTGGCACTTCTCCAAAACCTTCCAGAGGCTGTGCTTCGGCAGCATAGATCTGGGCATACTGTCGGGCAGTATTTTGGACATAGCATTCCTACATCACCCACACACATGGGAAAGACAAGTGATTAGAAGAAATTCAGAGTTGCCGGGAAAGCTAATAAGATTTCCTGATGTGGGTCAAGCCAGTGGATTCCCAAATCCATCCAACCCTTGGTTAGTAGCACAGAAGCAACAATTATTACACCCTAGAGTTGTCCACTTGCCGAGGGGCTCTGAGACCTGAAGGAACAATACAGGTAAAGCTCAAGTGGTTTCCGGGGCTAGGTGTCCTGAACTACAAAAGTTCTAGAAGCTGCATGGCTGAAATTCACCCTGGGCTAAGGGGAATGGCCCCAGGGCAGGATGTCAAGGCCTGCTGGTCTGCCTGTGAGCTCTCCATCTGAAGTTCTTCTTCAGGGGTGTGATGAGAGTTGTGGGTAGTGAACACCTCGACAAGATTGTTTGCCTTGGAAAAGCAAACTGGATTCTGCTTTCTGCTCTGTAGGGCCTCTCCAAGGGGGAGTCTGGATGATGGGGGTTTTCCCTGACTGGACCAGATGGTACTTGAGATGGAAAGAGATGCAGTGAAAGAACAGAAAAAAGAAGGGTTACTTTGGAAGAAGAAGGAATACAATTGGCAAAATCCTACACTCAGAAGAGGGGCTGATTCATGAGCCCCAAGTCCCACCTGAGAACAGTACATCTGAGACAATCATGGGTGGTTAGAGCTTGACAGTACCCAGGAGATTCATTGAAGTCTAACCTATCCGTTCTACAGGTAACAGTTCTAGAAGGGCACCTCCTCTGCGGAAGAGCTAGACCCAGCACTCCCGAAAGCTTGGCCAGTATTGGTGTCAAGAGTGAAATACATGGGCCAAAGCGGGAGGGGGAGGCAGGGAGAGAAGCCCATGCTCTCTTCTTGTCTCAAGATTCTATGACTCAGGGCACCTGGGTGGCTCGGTTGGTTAGGCGACTGCCTTCGGCTCAGGTCATGATCCTGGAGTCCCAGGATCGAGTCCCGCATCGGGCTTCCTGCTCGGTGGGGGGGGGGGGTCTGCGTCTCCCTCTGACCCTCCCCCCTCTCATGTGCTCGCTCTCTCTCTCATTCTCTCTCTCAAATAAATAAATAAAATCTTAAAAAAAAAAAGATTCTATGACTCAGTAACATAGGGAGGTGGGAACTTAGCTGGAGTCTTGGCTCAATCTCTCCACAGCTTATAGGCAGACATTGACGCAAACTCAGAAAGGCAGAAAACAGGACAAATGCTGAAACTTCTGATTATACCCCACACCCCTCCATAAACCAAACCAAACCAAACCAAGCCAAAACAATTTAGAAACTACTCCCTTGGGGATGGTTGGGAATTCTGGCTTCCTGTGTAGCTTGGAGCCCCCACTTGCTATAGCATCCTGCGTCTAAGTAGACTCAAACCTTCAAGAACCTCATGGGGCTCCCTTGGAACAGAAAAGATCCCAGCCCAGGTCAGAACCAGGGAGGGGCCTCCAGACACAGGCTGAGTCCCAATCGGCTGGCATGAGGGCAAGAAACTGCCCTGAGAACTTGGACTTGGTTCCCAGCATTCGGGCTTGATCCCGTGGCTCCCTTACTACCACACCCCAAAGGGAGAGAAACGCACTCTTGGAGACACTCCCAACAATTCTGAGTCTGACTTTCATCTCAGGCTATCATGGGACTCTTTTGGGACCCTCACACTCCAAGGGACTCTTTTGGGCAGGTGGACCCACCTGGGCAGCGAGTTTGTAGTTCCTCTGGATGAGCTCATCATTGTTTCTGGTCCCGTAGGCAACGGCGTTGTGCACCTTGAGCACACACGCGTGGCCGGGCTGGAAGACTGGCATGAGCCCCCGCATCACTTTGCTGCGGAAGGCCTTCCGGTGGACGCCTTCGCCAAAGTGCAACTCCTCCGTGGCAATCTGACCGTGCAGGTGGTCCCCAAAGTAGCTGTCACTGAGGAAGTCTTCCCTGAAGATGAGCTGGCTGAATTCAATCTCTTCACATCCTAAAACACAGCTCACCTTTAGTTGGACAGAAGATCCCCCCCCAGTGCTGCTTCTTGGCTAACGGATGTTCCCACGCAGGGATAAGGGCAAGGCTGGCCTGTAGAACCTAGAGGGGAAACCACACTCCCCACAGAGGCATAGCTCAAAGATGAGATGGTGGGGAGCGGGGGGTGAGTCATCGAGGAGGACCGAGGAAGATCCGTGTGAGGCCTCAGCCGATCCGATGAGAGGGGAGGAGACTGGCTGGAGCAAAACTGGGGAGACCAGGAAAAGAAGTTTAGACAGCCCTGGAAAATATGGACCGGACCCTGAAAGGTAATTAAAGGCAAGTTGAAACGACAGGTGAAGGGTGGGGGAGGGAGGAGGAGGGACCAATGGTAAGATGTGATAGCTCAATGTTTCTCAACCCTTTTTCTCATGATTGCCCCCGAAAGGAGTCTTTTTAGACTTTTTTTCAAATTGCCCCTACCCTGAAATTTTAATTCCACACATATACTGTATATCCGTTTATGTACTATGTGTATATCTGGGCTTCACACACAGAGTGCATGTTTTTTGCCTCCTTAAAAAGCAATTTTTGCCTTCTTGGGGGCAATACTGCCTCCCTGTGTTGAGAATGTCTGTAGTAGACATAAGAATTAGGCAGGCAGGGGCGCCTGGGTGGCTCAGTCGTTAAGCGTCTGCCTTCAGCTCAGGTCATGGTCCCGGGGTCCTGGGATGGAGTCCCGCATCGGGCTCCCTGCTCAGCGGGGAGCCTGCTTCTCCCTCTCCCTCTGCCGCTCCCCCTGCTTGTGCTCTCTCTCTCTGTCAAGTAAATAAATAAAATCTTAAAAAGAAGAAATAGGCAGGCAAAAACCAAACCCTAACAGGAACTGCCTCTGAAGAAAGACTGAAAAAAATCTAATCATTTTGGATTTATATGTAAAAAGAAAAGTAGAATTATTTTTTCTAGCACCAGCTTTCTTCAGAGTTGATTCTCCACATTTCAGGTGCCAATGGACGTAATCAGAAGGCTCTCTTTTAAACTAGAGATGAGCAGGTCAGCCTTCCGATGGGCTGACAGAAGTAAAGAAGATGGCTTTCAGTGAGGTAAGTTTGTTTAGATTTTTAAAAATGCCCTCCAATCCTCAAAGTCGATGAAAACGGACATCTTTCTGAATGTTTAAAAGAAGAAAGAAATCCTCGGTCATGTGAAAAATCTCACTTCACATTTCTACTTAGACTGTGTAGAGAAACATTTTTTTTTCCTCTGCTTTTAAAAATATTTTCAGATCGTATGTTTTAAGAGCAGCCTATGCAGGGAGCACTGGGTGTTATATGCAAACAATGAATCATGGAGCACTACATCAAAAACTAATGACGTAATGTATGGTGACTGACATAACATAATAAAATTAAATTAAATATAAATAAGAGCAGCTTATGACTGAAGCCAGCTATTAAAGGCATAAGGAGATTAAAAATTCTTCTTGGGCCGCCTGGGGGACTCAGCCAGTTGAGTGTCCAACTCTTGATTTCGGCTCAGGTCATGATCTCAGGGTCGTGAGATAGAGCGCCTCGTGCTGGCGCGGAGCCTGCTTGGGATTCTGTCACTCCCTCTCCCTCTGCCCTTCCTCCCCTGCATTCTTCGCTCTCTCTCTCTTAACAAAATAAAATAATTCTTAAAGCGTATTGATGAATGAATAGGCCTAGTTATTGACAGAAAGAAAGAAAGGAGGTGGGAGGGAGGGGTTCGAATAGGAGAAGGGCTGAAGGTGCCAGTGGACAGGGGGTGTGCAGAAAGACCCTCCAAGACTTCGCAAGGCTGCGCAGGAGCACCTGGCCAAGTAACCTGTCCTGGGTTTCTAGACAGAACTGGGGTGGTGAAGCTGGGGGACAGGCAGGCACATGGGACACTGTCCCAGGCAAATTTTTTTCAAAGATTTATTTATGTATTGGGCGCCTGGGTGGCTCAGTCAGTTAAGCGACTGCCTGCGGCTCAGGTCATGACCCTGGAGTCCCGGGATCGAGTCCCACATCGGGCTCCCTGCTCGGCGGGGAGTCTGCTTCTCCCTCTGACCCTCTCCCCTCTCGTGCTCTCTCTCTCATTCTCTCTCTCAAATACATAAGTAAAATCTTTAAAAAAAAGATTTTAGTTATGTATTTGAGAGAGAGAGAGGGAGTGAGCAAGCTCACACATGTGGGGGGGTAGGAGCAGAGGGAGAGAGAGAAACCCCAGCAGACTCCACGCTGAGCGCAGAGCCTGACACGGGACCCAGTCTCATAACCCAGAGATCATGACCCCACCTGAAACCAGTGGTCGGTCGCCCAACCGACGGTGCCACCCAGGGACCTCCCAGGCAGATTTTAAGGAGATCCTTGTATCATGGATTTCAACCTTAGTGATAGAACCAGAAAAAAAAAATTAATTTATGGAGGAGAGTATAGTTTTTTTTAAGTTAAATTTTGAAATTGCATCACAAAACGAAGAAGGGAGGCTTTTTTATATAACCCAGATCTTCTCAATTCTAGTTACATGATTAATTTCATGCAATTTGGGCCCCACTACCACTTACAGAATATAGGAAATGTTCTGTATACACACACCAGAGCCCAGTAAATATGAGCTATATTTACCCCATTCTGTTTTCCTTCATAATCCCCCAAATTTCTGAAACTCAATTATTCTTAACAGAAATGTGTGCACTGAGTACTTAAAAATGTATCAAATTTAACGCAAAAGTTGTTCCAGACTATGTGCTCAGAAATAAGAAGGGAATTTTCTTTGTATAGTACTACATTGGGTATAATTAACAATCCTATCTATAATTTCCAACAGAAATGTCTACTTAACAAAGATAAAACAATGAAAGGGAAAAAAATAAATCTTAGGACTTTTCTTTGAAAGCCCTGTGTGCTATCATTAGATTGTGCTAGCTTGTGTTTTATTTGGACCATCATTCATTTTGGGCTTTCCCACAAGCTTGGTTTTATTAGTTTTTTAATTAGAGACCAACTTGTAAAATATTATTTGTTCTTCCTCTGGAGAACTCAGCTAATAAAATGTTTAGTGAGAGAGACTCCTCCAAATACAAACGGTGATAAAGAAGTCATTTGAGGCTTCTTCACCTGAAAGATCAAAGGGACAGGGAGAAAAGTATGGACCCCCAACCCGGTGAGTCACTGACACTGGACCCCCCCAGTCACAGGGGGTCCGACACTGAGAGGAGGTGATGTCATCGGGTCTAGACGCGAGCCCTCTGGTTGGAGTCACAGGGCTACACTCATCCCCACTGGGGTCTCATTCCTAACTGGTAAAAACCTAGAAAAATGAGTTTATGCAAACCTAAATGAATGAGGGCATAGCCAGTATCTGGGATGTGAATGCCAAGCAATGCCAAGAAGCTGATGACGCAGAGAAAGCCTTCTGAAAGTCATTGTGTTTTCTCATGTATAAGGAGGAAGGACATCCTTTTGCATATTTAGACTTTTGGGGAGATGGGGGGGTAGACATGGAAAAAGGATCTAAAATTATACAAGTACACTCCATGCTAAAGACAGGCAGATAGCATTTGAAAAGGTTTGCAAAGAGCCTGCGTTTGTTGTTTTGGATAAATATCATGATACGTATTTGCTAGACCATTTCTAAGTCAATATCCCAGCTCTTTTTTTTTTTTTAAAGATTTTATTTATTTATTTGAGAGAGAGAATGAGAGAGAGAGACAGCATGAGAGGGGGTTGGGTCAGAGGGAGAAGCAGGCTCCCTGCTGAGCAGGGAGCCCGATGCGGGACTCGATCCCGGGACTCCAGGATCATGACCTGAGCCGAAGGCAGTCGCTTAACCGACTGAGCCACCCAGGCGCCCCGATATATCCCAGCTCTTTGCCTTTAGTGAACTAGGTGTTCTCCATCATAACTGCATTTACTGTCTTGTCTTCACAAAGACTTCACCGTCTTCAGGTGTTTTGTTCGTCTAAAAATCAACACACGAAGTGAATTTCTTTATGAGGCTAAATCAACTAAGTTATCAGTTTTACTCACATCTCTTCTAAAAGTGACCAAGGTGCTATGAGGTGCTAAAAGCTGTGGTCACATGGGTGAGGCGGGCGTGCACAGGCAGGCATCTCTTCCTGGTTCCATGTTTTCCCAATGTCATATTGGCAGTTTAAAATTGGCCGTGGTGAGACTGTTTACACCACAGAAATGAGTAAACTCAATGAATCAGCCTCCCATCCTGGCAAGCTGTTAAACATTTCCCAGCACACCAGTGGGTGGGGATGGGCATGTGGGGACAGGTACTTTTCCCTAACAGGAAACACAAGCCAAGCATGGACTCCACCAAACTGTCCTCAGTGGGTGGCCCAGTGGCAGGTGACTGTTCAGAAGCCTTGTTAGGCTGTTGCCATACCAGGGCCAAAACGCCAAAGGAAAGCACACAAACGCATCTTTCATTTTCATTAAGATGCAAACGAATGGAGTTATTCTCCTCAACGCCTGGCTGTCTTTGGAATTGGCCCAGTTAGTCAAACCGCAAAGTAAACCGAAGACACAAAACAGGCTGCGTCAGTCATTGCGGGAGACTGAAAACCCCCTGCAGAAGGGCTGGATGCAAGCCTGAGGCTTAAAGGAAGGAGTCTTATCCCAGAGCCCTGCCAGTGTGTCCTTGAGCACTGCATGCTGCAGTCTGATCTTGCATAAACACAATACTTCTGGATACTTGTCACCTCGCCGTGCGACTAGCTTGAATTACTTCATGAATTGTCATTCATGTCTCGGTCATTCGGGCGCTCTCTCCTACTTGGTTAGAAGAGTCGATGGGAATACTGCTTCTACCATTGATTCCAGGAGCTATTTCATGCTTTTATGGAGTGGCCCCCGGCCTTGGACATCCAACTCAGATTGGCTTACCTTTCATATCCTGGTGACTCGTGAGTTGTTTCAGAACTAGAGGAAGACAAAGAAGAGGGTGTCTTCAGTACGCATGGGCATTCTGAACCGGGTGGGGCGGGGAGCAGAGCTCGTGGTTTTCACCTGAAACTGACAGCCGAGGCTTACCTTCAGCTGTGAGGTTAAACTCAGTGGTCACTTTTCCATAACTGTTCCTGATGCAGCAATAGTAGATGCCTTGGTCCTTCTGACCAGCTTGCACGATGGCCAAGGACACAGTAGAGCTGTTGCCTGCACTGCAATAGGGGACATGATTATTTGAACACTTCATCGTTCTGAGGTTGGATGTTTCTAATACACTTAAGGAGAAAGAAACACATGCTTCCCTGCCCTCTTGTTTTTTGGGCCAGTGGGCTGGCTAAAAGAACAAGATCTCGATAAGCTGTTTAAATAATTCATTTGTCTGTAGGGGATGATCGGTGTGATTTTGGTTTAGCGTCCTCGCTCCAACATGCAATATTAATACAGAAACATTTGGGAGGTCTGGCTGCTGCTAGCAGAGCAAAGAACCAGAAGTGTGAATTCTAGGGGCCGTCATTAACGTTTCTGCTCAGAATTCACCTCAATCATGTTACTAATGCAGATGCCCTGTGCTTGAAGGAAAACTGAAAATTCCAAACCCAAATCTAAACACAGACACCATAAGGGACAAGAGAAAGGAAGTCTCTGCTAGAAATAAGGACGTGTGGCTGAGGGTATCCTTTTAAATAGGGTACTCCCCTACTGAATACCATCCATCCATCTGCCCTCCCACCCATTCGACATTATTAAGTTCTAGGCACCGTGCTATGAACAGAAAAACCAGTGATGGTGGTGGTGGTGGTGGTGGTGATGATAGCTAATGCATATGCACTTGGTATGCACCAGGCATTGTACTGACTTAAACGTCTATTTCACGTCGCTCACAGATCAATCTAATGAGAGAAGTAGTATATTACTATTCCCATTTCATAGCTGAGGGAACTGAGGCATACAGAGACCAAGCACGTGACCTCAGATCACACAGCTGATAAGGGTTGGGCCGGTACTTGAACCAAGAAAGCCTGAGTCTGGAGTCCTCACCTTGATCTCATTATGCTGCCTCCTCAAGTGATTTGTGATCACTGCCCTCAAATCTAGGATAATGAGAATTATGGCTAACGCTCCAATCTTTATTCCAAAGTCTCAGACTAAAAACTTAGTTGTAGCCAAAAAGTTACATTAAATATTGTTGCAGTTTTGTTTTGAATGTTGTTAAACCTTCACCAGGTTTGTCTGTTTCAGTTTTAGGTCGTTTCACAGTTCAACCATAAATTCCACTTATCCTGACTCTCAGTTGCTCATTCCACAAAGTATTCCTGATGGGTTGGTTTTTCAGTGGACATCAAGACTCTGATTTACACGTTTCATGTACCAAAGGCTTAAAAAAAAAAGTCCACAAAATCATAGTACATCATCCACCGACAGAGCCTCTGAACACATCCTGAATGTGTGGTTAAAAGTGGACAGGCGCCTGGGTGGCTCAGTTGGTTAAGCGACTGCCTTCGGCTTGGGTCATGATCCCAGGGTCCTGGGATCGAGCCCCGCATCGGGCTCCCTGCTCGGCGGGAAGCCTGCTTCTCCCTCTCCCACTCCCCCTGCTTGTGTTCCTTCTCTCTCTCTGTCTCTCTCTGTCAATTAAATAATAAAAATAAAATCTTAAAAAAAAAAAAGTGGACAGGCCCAGTTACGAGAAGAAGATTTCCTGTTGGGCTGGGAAACTGAGTCACAGAAGGGCTGGGGCAGTGTCTTTCTCTGTGGCTTCTGACCCAGAGATTCCCTGATGTTCTGACCCTTGACAGAGAACCCTGGAGGCCCTCTCCTGCCCTTCATATGTCATAGTTTAACGGGTTCACCCAAGGAGAATTTAATTATGGAAGAACGCTCCTGTGCGTGGCTTTGCTATTTAAATAGAACCCCCGAGACATTTTTAACTTGCAACTTATAGGTTCTGTCTAGGAGAAAAGATAACCCCCAGTGTTTATTACCTGTCAAATATTAACCAGTTTTGTATCTGTTTGCAAAAGTATATCTATTGCATTTCATTTGCCTGACTGACCACATAAATCTCTGTTCCTCAAATGCTCCTTTGAACAGCTTTACCATCTTCCTGGTTCTTCATTATTTAATGAGTTGAAAAAGATCTTTACTACATGGCTATACTATACTTGTTTGAGAGATTTCAACTTCTTGAAAATTATGTTTTGACAAGGCAGTGAGATACTTCTTGGAGGGACACGTGAAGGAAACACTCAACTGGAATTAAGGGTGAAAGAAATTTGATAACATTTAAAAAGCCACTTGAAATAAAATAGATGATTTCTCGATATACAGAGGGTGTATGACCCCCAAATATTCTCGGGTCACCACAGAAAAGGCAAATGGGTGCACCTAAGCCAGTGTGGCCAAGACGAAATGAAGCCAACATCCCTAAGAACATAAAGGCCTAGCCACGTGTCACTAGTACATGGCAAGCCTGCTACTGTCATATGCTCTTCAGAGGGAGGTTAGGTTTTCTAAAGACGTCTCAAACGGAAAAGGGACCCAAAAGATTCGGGTGCCAATCATGAGCTCAGAGCAAGACTGCGAAAAAACCCCACTGGTTAATTATCCTTGGCTGACAGCTATAGGAAGTTTTTTAAATGAATCATGAGTGCTTCTTTTCTATAAAGCTCTGGGGAGCGGCCTTGATTTGAAAATCAAGCCATTTGTTCTCCATTATAATTCTTCTTAAGCCATACACATAAGACAGGCAGGATAATGGCAACGTTTTAGGCAGCAGGGCATTATTCCATCCATCACAATCCAGTTAGATTTTCTGGAGTGAAGTCATGGAAAAAAAACTATAGCTCAAATCTGCCATAGTTGCATTTGGGACATAATTTCCAGACACATGTTCCACGCAGACATATTTGATTTAATTAGACAGAAAGCTCTCCGATTTTTCTTCCTTTTGCAGGCCATTTGTGACAAGATGAAGGGGGTAGGAACACCTCCATGACTCAGGGTTGCTGAACAGGGACCTCCCTTGGCAGAAAGAAGCACCTGAGGACTGTTTGAGTTAGGGTGGTTTCCACTGAGCCAGGTGACCTGTTTCAGAAGGAGCCACGCCTCCTCAGGTGTGTCAGATGAAGCTCAAGGTCCACAGTTCACGTGAACGAGCGGGTATTACCAGCAAGGTGCTTTAGGAAGCCGTTCGTCAGGTTCATTGCAACGGGAATTCTAGGCAATGATTCTCACTCTCCTCCCCGCCTTTACCATCCTAGGGCCCCAGAAATAAACAGCTTTTTCCATCTCAGAAATGGCTGCTTATCACCCTCCAAGCTGCTACTTTCTATGACCTCATGGTATAGGGGTAGTTTTTCTTTTTTTCTTCCTCTGGATTCACCTTCTTAGCGTTGAAATTTGGCAGGCTCATGGGAATTTATGAAACAGAAAACACAGCCAAATTCACAGACATACAGAAGAGAGCTCTGTATTCTTGGGACCACAGAACCTCAGACTAGAAGATGATCTGACCCGTTCCCCTGATTCTAGAAACATCATGAAAGGTTTCCTGACTTCCTGAGGCCACAAAACTCAGCTGGCAGAGCCCAGCTAAGAACCCTCCACGCCCTTCCCCGTCTAGACATCTGTCTTCAGTTACTTACTCGTCTTGGATACTTTGAGTGTGGGGTTTCGGCTTCGGTTTTCCTTTTTACTTCCTATAACTAATTTCTTTTAGAACTACGTTGTGAAACAAGCAACAGCTGTGAAAAGTGACCGGGCAAATATCGCACCTTCTCTGCACTTGGGCTATTGACTCTGAATCTTTTGTCCACCAGATTGTAGAATCTTCATGAATTTCTGCAAACTGGCAGCTTAATCTTACATTCCCGGAGTGGTCAGGGTACATCTCGGCTTGGATCTTTTTCAGTAATATCGGAGCTGGAAACGAGATATTTGCAGGTCAGTGTCCTTACAGCAGTTGCAAAGAGCTTCACAGTGGGGAAAAGACGTTGTATCTCGTATCACATTTCATTCTTGTATTACATTTCATTCTGACAACAATCCTAAGAATAGGGATAGTAATTATTACCCTCAATTCATGGACGAGGAACCCAAGTGTCTGTGGGGAGATGTGGCATGCCTAAGCAGACAGAAAATGAACAAAACCAATCTAATAGAAAAATCTCATTTTTCGTTACTTAAAACTCCCTAAGATCTCTAATGCACAAAGTGAAATAGAATGTGAGAGACTTTTTTTTTTTTTTTTAAAGAAGAGGGTAGGGGACCGTGGATACCTAGTCTATAAACCTGGGCCAAATAGAATGCTTTTAAATGATCACCGGATAGTCCAGGTCAAAATCAGAGCTGGGGATTGGGAGCAGAATAATATCCAGGTTATCCAAGTAATTGTGGTGAAGCCCCCAGACACAAAAGGCAACTCAAGAGTAAGTTATTTATGAATAACATTCATCCATCTTTCCCCTTGATCAGTTCTTTGCTGAAGATATCCTAAAGGATTGCAGTGATGTCTGCTATCAAGTTCATTAGCAAAAGAGAAGTGTCTTCTTGAATGGAATAGGAGCAAGCAGGAAACCATTCCCCAGGGGGTTAGCCTGCGCTATTTGAACATGGCCTTTCTCAATCAGGCACGGCCGGCCAGGGAAATGTCATTACTCAGGGCAGCCACTAGGTGGCAGCACAGACATTAGAACGGGACAAGGACGGCTGACCCAGCCGGGTGGGCAGAATGATTTGGCAGTTAAGGTTACTGCCAAATGTGGAAATGTGGTGTCAGTCTTCTACCGACCAAGTTCCCTAACTCCGCAGCTGTGGCAACCCAAAGCATGACCTAGTCCACGGCCAAGCCAGAAGTCCTCAATGCTGATGCTTTGTTTGCCCCTTTCCCTCAAGGCCCCCTACTGTGAAGTCGCCATTAGGCTAAAGGCGCCTCTCATCCCTCCCTGATGCCGACAGACACTTGGGCAGGAGAATGCATATTTAAAAGCTTGTTTTCTTCACAGGAAGTGAAAACGGGCTGCTCAGAGAACAAGTCCCTCAACTGGAAAGTAGCTGAAGATCCTAACAATATGACGGGAGAGAGAGAAAAAATACCAAGTGCTTATTGTCGGCAACACCCATTTCAGTGCAAACGGCCCTACGGGGCTAGCTGTGCTAGGTCCTGACGCCTGTGGTCTCAAACTCCTGGTCCAGAGCTTTGACCCAGACTGCCTCCTCATCTGGGGCCTAATTCCTCAAGGGCCCTTCCAACTCTATGCGGTGGCAGTCTTCACGATGATTTGTGGATACCCAGATGTTCCTAAGGCTGCCAACCCTGTCCACCGCGCATTCTAAGTTCTGAACACAAAAAGCTGGGGGGACAGAGGGGAGGGTATACGGTGGGCAGCAGAACGAAATGAGGGTCTTGGAAAGCTAGGAAGCTGGCTTGGACAAGAAGCCTCAGGGCTTCAGAAAGGACCCCTGTTTGTGTGGGAGAAAGGGAGGAATGGAGAGGAAGAAGCTACAAAGAAGCCCTGGGGGTGTGGCCAGGTTTTTCTTCTGTGCGTATCCTGGCCACATGTTGAGGGGAAAGGCTAGAATAGAAAGCTCTGAATGTCCCCAAGAAAGGTACTCAGTTTTATTTCTTTGAGTCATCGGAGTCACCCCCCCACACACACACACGCTAACTCCTTCCCAGAGGGGTCTCTGGTGCGAGAGCTGCCCCCCCGCCCCGCGCAGAATGCTGTGCTCACACCCAGACGCAGACACCAGAAGACACCCCGTGCAAACTCCACCAGCTTCTGCTTACCGGCATGGTCCTTGCTCCTACGGTAACTCGAATAACCACCGATAAGGATTCCGAATAAACATTCCCTTTGAGCTGAAACCACTTTAGAGATATTTTAAAATACTGCTTCATCCTCTTTAAATATGTGGGTTCTTGGTTTTTTTGTTTTGTTTTTTAGATTTTATTCATGTGAGAGAGAGAGCAGAGCCACAAACTGAGGGAGAGGAAGAGAGGGAGAAGCAGGCTCCCCGCTGAGCAGGGAGACCAACTTGGGACTGGATCCCAGGACCCCAGGATCATGACCTGAACTGAAGGCAGACACTCAACAGACTGAGCCACCCAGGTGCCCCAACTTTAAATGTTTTAAAACATATATCTTAGAATCCTGGTTGGATGCCCCCAAACTTTCAGAGGGAGTTTTGTATGGAATCCTGTCTGCAGCAGGGGCTGAGGGCCATGTGCTGTGCACGGGAAGAACGAGCATCAGTGTGGACGTCTGAAAACTCGGGCAGGAGTAACAAAGCCCCCACTTCGGGTTACGGGGGCCCCCAGCGCCGGGCTCCCGCACGCACAGATGGCATCACCCGGCTGTAGTGTCTTCTCTTCCGACTCGTCCCGCCCATAGGAAGGGAAAGAAGAGCTCTGAAATAAAAGAGGCTAAAATTCGGTGCAGGGATGGAGTTTGGGGTTGAGGTGACAACCCCAGCAAAGCAGAGGTGACTGCACTTACAAGGGCTCTGAGCTTCAAGTGGTCTGAAACCCGGAACGGAGCCCCCAGGGCCAACTTTAGACTCAAAGACGAGGGTGAGTTGGGAAGAAATTTTATGCTCCCATTTGGAAGAAAACCCAGGATTCAATTAAGCCGTTTTTAATGAAAATCACCAATTAAAGAGGAGACTCCCAAATTGTACTTAAATGTTTATTTCTGCAAATCCTGCTTCGTGTGTGGTCTATTTAATTATACTAATTAGCTACACTGATGAATGCTTCTGTTTATCTCTTAAAATATTTTTTAAAGGATAATTAAACAGAAAGTCATGCTCCCTCAATTAAACCTACCTCCAGGCAGCCTCTTCTAGTGGTTCTCTCTCGAGACCACTTGGGGACCTGTTAGGAACCACTTTCTGCAGCCCGAAACTTGAATCAGAAACTCTGGAGGTAGAGCCTGGCAATCTGCACACAGACACTGGACACCTGGTTCGCAAACCCAAACGTTAACAACAACAGAGAGCGACAGAGCCTCACCTTTCCCTTCTCTTTTGCAAGGCGCCTTTTTTGCGTCTTGTTTCTCCTCTGCACCTGATGCCGATGTTTCAAGTTCAGGAATCCTCTTGAGAGAGCTAGAACTCTTTCTGACATTCTCCTTCTCTTCCAATCGCGGCCTCAGGGCGGCCACCCTGGACAGAATTTTCTTCTTCACCCCCTCAGCTAAATGTCCACTCCCTGAGGTGTCTTGCTTCTTGACCTCCCCGGAGCCCCTCTCTGCTGGAGGGCACTTTGGGAAGCTGAGGGTCAGGGTGGCTGTGTGCCCGAGCTTCTCCTCCCTTGGTTTTCCCCCATAGCCCAGATTGGAGCCCTGTTGACATGGGGACTTCAGTGTCTCAGGAGCTTTCGCTGATGATACATTTTCACCTGCAATGGATGCCAAGGTCACGGCTGGGGAGCTCGATGCGCCGGCGGGTTTGGTTTCCCCAGTGCGGGGCTCCTCCATTGTAGGTGCCTGGATTTTGTGACTTTTTGAAAAAGGTGTGATGTTTCCTTCGGGACACGAAATACAAGGCAACCGAGTGAGCCCACTGGGAGAGGGTGAATGTTTCCCACACTCACTCTCAACGGCTCCTCTCTCTTTTGAGTCAGAAAATGCGTATCGGTGGTTTCTGGGCTCCACTAAACCCTTCTCAGGGACGTCATTAATTTGACCCGAGGAGTTGTGAACATCAACTCCAACAGATGCATGAGTCATCACTGCAGGGCCATCAGAAAGAGATAAAGTAGGGAAAATAGATTCTGCTTTGTTGTTTTTACTTCGTTCAGCCTCCCCTGAGCTTCTCATGATGCCCTCTTGTATTTGGCTGATTCCACGTCCGCGTGGAAGTGTTCCCCCACCTTCGTCAGGACTCAGGACTTGCAAGAAGGCAGGCTGGACTTCTGGTCTCTGGCCCCTGGGCCCATCATTCCGTTTCCTCTCCTCTCTGATGACAGCCGGCGTGGGGGCAGAAGGCCCTGCTGTCTCAGCCCGGGCGCACACCATCACACCTGCTTCATCCGTGGGATCCACAGAGGACTCTACAATTTTAGGGCTGGCCAGAAACCGTTTAAAGAAAGCAGTGTGATCCGCCTGGATTCGGTTTTCCTCTTGGTTTTGACTCACACTGTTAATATTTTCCCTCTTTCCAGTTTTGCAAGCCTCTGATAGCAAATCTGTGACGTATAATTCCTTTTCGTCTAAAGGATCCACAGATGACTCTAGGAGTCTGGGTTGGCTCAAATATTCGGAAGAAAGACTACTCCAATATGCATGGCTGGCTGGTTTTCCCTTTCCACGGGTTTCTCTGTTATTAGCAAGGGCTGAGCCAGACTCAGCCTGAGGGCTGTGAGCCTTCAGAACGTCCGATACAGCCCAGACCCCGTCAGGAATTATGGGACCAGCTTCCAACTCCTTGTACTCAGAACCTGTCGGTTGCGCTGGTGGCCAGACTTCTGGAACGGAAGCTTCCAGAGTTATAACCTTCAGCTTGCTGTCTGCTTTCCAAAGTCCTGGCCTGCTCCCTCCTGACTCTTCCAGGGGGATATTAGGGAGAGGTGGGATGTGGCTTGGAGCCTGACCCCTACCCTCCACAGGGGCTTCAGCCACCTTGCACACGCTAGTCCCCAGGCCTGAGCTCTGTCCTCTCTCCTCTCTGGAGTTTGCTGATAAGCGGTCCAAGGACACTGGGTCTATTTCCCCTTGGGCAACAGGTGTCGTGGGCCAACTTTCTCGGAAATCATCTTCAGGAGGAGAACTCCGTTGGGGTAAGCTCTCCGGCTGGATCCTCTGTGTTGTTTCACTTTCCTTGTCTTGGAAATTCTCTTCACGGCTCCCACTGTCTGCTCTGTCCACTGTCAGGCTCTTATTTCCAAAATGGTTATCAGTCTGAAGAGGGGAACTGCAGCAGAAACCCTCTACTTCTGGGAGCTGAGGTACATGGACGTGGACTCCTGGTCCACTGGGAGCCTTGCAAAAGGGCTCTTCTAAAGACGTGGTTGTGGAATCATTTAAAATGTGACCCAACTGTGCATTGGAAGGAAGCTGGCAAATATTTTCATCTGGTGCCTGAGGTGAATTCTCCTTGGGACCATCTGCATGACTGTTCTCAGCAACGGAGACAGGGAGGTATTTGGCTGGGGGGACTTTGGTGCCCATGGTAACCGTCAATGTGTCCCCACCCTCCCTGGTCACCTGAAGACACTCAAGATTAGCAGTTAAAGTCACTGGCTTCTCATGAGGAAACATTACAACCGAACCATTTCTGGCTGGTGTGTCTGCGGTGTCTGGGGCACTGGTTCTGGGGCACCCGTCACTGCCTTCTGGAAACTGCACTGAAGAGGTGTTCTCAGAACACAGAGGCTGTCTTTCCTCAAACCCTCCTGAGTTGCTGGGGCCTGGCCGCTCCTGGCCAGTCTGTACTATGGAGACCATTGTGGAGGTGACGTTCTCCATCTCTGCTAAATTTTCCTCTGTGCCACCTTCCCTGGCTTTTTGTGAAATGTTCCAGGTAAAAGTACTGGTAAAAAGAGGGGGCATGGTAGAGTTTCTTTCCTTGCTGCTCTTGCATGGAGACTGTGGAAGCTCAGAGCCTCGTGTCTGAGAAAGAATGCCTGGCATCTCGTTATCATGAGAACATGAATCAGATACTTTGCTTTGACTCTCCGCCAGCTCTAAGTCCATGGAGCAAATTTCCGGAGGCAAATATTTATCAGCTGAGGCTCCAACAGGAGAATCCATCGTTTCACAGGTTCCTTGGTCACGAGCTTCAAGAAGCTCCAACACGCTCGCTGCTTCCCTGCCCCGTGGCCCGTCGTCTAAGGTTTCCAGGGTGGGGCTGGTATTTGTGGGGTCAGGGGAAGCAACAGAGAGAGCCTTGGGCTCCCAGGTGTCAGCACTGCCCTCCTGGGGGAGAAGCACTGACAGCTCCCAGGGGGATGTATTTTCATTATTGGCATCTGGGATGCTCAGCTCATATCCTAGGTCTACCCAGGAACCTCCAGGTGCGTGGTCTTTTCTGTACTGCTTTTCTCCATGCTGTGGGCATGGAGTACAGCTTCCTAGCTCCAGGTATTCGGCCAATGATGTGTCTTCCTCGTCGATCCCTCCTACATTGGGGAAGGAATTTGTTGTGGTCCCAGCAAATGCAGACTGCTCCCCAGCAGGATCTGAGAATGCTGGCAACTGGCTGAGAAAGTCTCTCTCCCTGACTGTTTCCTGAATTTGCACCTAGGAAGATGAAAGTGATATTAATAGACTTGTTCCTAGGAGAGCCCCCAATTGAGCATTCCTGCGAGCCCAAGAATGTTAATCCTCGATGACTATAATAATGGACAAGAGGAGTGGCAGGAACGATTGAAATCTAAACACTGGTCCCCAAACCCTCTCTAGCTATTAGAGACGTCCTGGAGAAATGCACATTTAAGCAACTGTGCTCCAGGGGACCCTTGGTCAAATTCCCCATTATAAGCAAAAAGCCTTCTGACCATCATCATTTAATGCTTTCTTGTCTCTCTCTCAGGGAAAAGACAGAAATAAATTGAATATAAACTATTCCGATCAAGTTAAGTCACCAGAGCTTGTGTGCATCTCTCCAGAAAGATACATTTCACATGAAATATACAGTGCTTGTAAAGTAGTAATGAATGACCTTTGTCCCCAAGATATGACAGCTTGCTGGTTAATGTTACTAAAGAACAGAGAAAGGCCTGTCATTTGCACCTGCCTCTAATGAAGTAACAGGTTTATGTCTGGTCACCAGCGCTGCCAATTATCTCCCAGGAAGGTTATAAAATCCTAGAATGCCTCTTCCCCTTTAAAACAGATGCCCTGTGGCAAGCAGACCATGTCCACGAGAAGTCGAAGATTCAGGGGAAGAGAGAGAGAGAGAGAGTAAGGGGTGGAGGAAGGAAGGAATGGAAGGAGGGAGGGAGGGAGGGAGGGAGGAAGGAAGGAAGGAAGGAAGGAAGGAAGGAAGGAAGGAAGGAAGGAAGCTAGCTGGCTCACTTTGTGAGGAGTAAACCCTGACTGTTTTGTGACATTGGCTATTGTTTAAGGAAGCAACGAGATCTTGGACGACATTCTTGTCTCTTAAAACTTTTAGCTCATCAATTATTTCAACACACATCAAAATCATGCCCAGCCAACAAAAAGGGAATTGCTAAATTTTGGCAAGTACCTCTATCTTTGCTCCCAAGAGTCCCACTTTGGAGCAGCCCTCTTCGAATGTGCAGAAACTGATAAATGGGCTTATAGAGGGGAGGAGACAGAGTCTCCCAGCGTATAACAAAGCCAACCTGGAATGATCCTGGGTACGGTGTGGCTCCGAGTCCTGAGGCTCCTTCCCATAAATCACAGGGGAGATCTTAGGTCTTCTTGCCCTGCAGTCAGCCTGTTGACATACTACCAGCGGGAAACAGAATGGCAGAGCCACACCGCCCTCCACACTCCCCCAAGGCTGCCTGCCGCCACCAACGATTCCCCTCTTATCTCCTCCTTAAACGCACCCTGATATTCATTTAATTCTGATCTTATTGGCATACAAGTGCTAAATGAACAAGAAGAAATTTAGGATGATTTCCTGCGCCATACACTCCAGGAGGGCTGGGACCATCGTCGATTCAACAGATGTTTATTGACCGCCTCCAGTGTACTAGGGAGTGTCCCCGGTGATGCGGATACAGCACAGGCAACCTGCCCATTGGGAAGGAGCTCTCTTTTCTCTGTTGTCTTCAAGCCCGTAAGAGCAATTAGCACCTAGCAGGTGCACCATAAGCACTTGTTGAAAGAAGGAGTAAATGAACGAACCATGCACGTTCAGACAGCTCAAGCCAATGTCACCCATTAAACCTCTAAATCTGAAGGGCTTTGGACTTCCATCTGCTCCTGACTTTGGGAAAACTCTATTTTAAAAAAAGACTTTTAACTAGAAGCCGGGGCACTACTGGCTTGCATCCCAGTGTTTCTTAAAAAGAAAAATGTATTTACTTTCTTTCTATAGCCCCCATCACATTAAAATGGAAAAGGGAAAACAAGGAAGATCACTTCTGGGAAATAAGAAACAAGGGTTTGTTTCTTTTTTTCTTAGTGTCAAGAAGTTTAACATGTATATGGTCTCACCTCTATACCTGAACCTCTGCAACACATATAGAGAATGCTCTTTTCATTTGCTTTTTTGGTTCAGATTTTTCATAATGAGCTGTAGTACAAAATATACTGAAATATCAAGCATAGAAAGTGTGGGTAGTTTCCTGGTCATGATTTGAGAAATGAAGGAAGACTGTCCAGTTAAAAACACCAGGACCCTCTCCTGAGCCTTCTTCCCTGGCCTGAATTTCTGCTGCCTATGTCAGTCCTTTATTTTAAGATCCTGTCACCATTGCATTATCATCAGTGCCAGCAGACATTTATGGAGTAAATCTACCTTGTGTAGAACTCTCTGCCAGGCACTGGACAATTTTTTCCCAAAGGGCTCCCATTAAAAAGCCACTGCGTTACTTGCTGGGATGTTACCCACCCATTATTGCTTATTACCAAACGACAGAGTTATAGGCTGACACCTAGCAGACACTAGTCTCTGGAGAGGGTGAGTCACAGGACAAATAAGTTTTGATCAGGGGGAGTTTGGTCATTGAGATATATCGGCATAGCCATGGTATCACGCCTTGATTTCCAAAACAGTCATGTTCCTGTTAACGTATACTCTCTCCTCCCCTCTCTTGCTCTGAAAATAAAATCCCACTTTAAAATAGCCTAGTGAAGCCCCACATGTGTAAAGAAGTATGGCAAATCCTTGACTGTGTAAATTCATCCACTAGACAAACGTTTACTGAACATCTACTATGTACCAAGTTCTTATTCTAAGCACTGGGGAAGCATCAGTGAGCGGAACAAAGACTGCTGGTCTTTTGGAAATTATGTCCAAGCAACCAACCACACAAACGGTCTGCTGCTGATGTGAAACTCCATCAGTTTGATTTGAAACAATGGGATTTTCTCAAAGTGGAGCCTTTAATAGCCTAGTGCGTACTTGTCAAGGCTGAGACTTGGTTCCAACGGCTGGATCCTTGGGTCTCATTCAGAGACTGACTCAGAGAGAGAGAGAGAGGGAAACCACAGACTCAGCCCTCTCAAATAAGTCAGACCTTTCTTTTAGGAGGAGATCTCTCAGTGAAGTCATTGTGAAAGAACCCCAGCAAATGATTCTCCTGCTGCTCGGCTAGTCTCATTATGGAGTGAGTGCTGAGACTCGAGAGGCTCTGTTGGTCAGAAGACTGTTCTCATTCAGGTGAAACAAGGGGAGGGTCTAGGGCTCCAGGAGGAAGCCCGGTGCAGTGTGTGAAGTGTGGACTCCGAAGACGGGGCGCCTGAGTTCAGCTCAGTACAGAATTGTATATAATATGACCCCAAGTAACCTCTCTGGCTTCTCTGACCCTCCGCGTCTCCTCCTCCAGGGCTAACCACACATTTGTCGGCACCATCCTGTCAAATCCCTGGCATGCTGACATTAGTTTCCCGTGCTCTCTGTGAAAAGAAAATAGTGGCTAGGACCAAGAGAAAACTGAGCCACATTGATGAGCAGAGAGGTGAGCCCTGGGCTTTACACGGGCTTTCTGAGTTGATTGGTCAAGTAAATCTATCATCTCTTCTTCACAGATGAGGTGAATGGCCTGGGCCCAATCCGGAGGCGGCAACCACACAGTACAAGTAAGGGAAGTTGAATATCAACAATTGTTAGTTGCATAGAAGAGTAACTGGGAAACCCCACCGCGCTCTCTAAGGGGAGGGAGAGCACCAGGGCAGGTCAGCTTGCAAGGTGCTCAGACCTAGCTGGAGAAGGTGTAAACAGGCCGCCAGATGGCAGAGAAGTTCGCTGGGTTAGCCAGGCCAGAGTTGGTCTGGAACTGCTGGGTGAGCAACAGACCACCCTTCCACATGCAGGCAGGGAGAGGAGGTCAGCACCCGGCGCAGGGGCACGAAGTGGGGGCAGAGGCTGGCGCCTTCACAGTGGGTGGGCGACATGTGGCGGGAGTCGGGACAGGGCATGACAGCCCTGTGTATCTGGGGCCACGGGAGGTCAGATGTTGGTATAGAGAGGAGGCCACACAGAGCTCTGGTTCCCGAGTAGAGAGGGCTGCAAGATCATCCCTAGGCCAAGGCCACAGGGTTGCAGACGGGCCATGTAATGAGCCCCACGGCTGCTGCCGGCTCTGAGGGGTGAACACACACCCGCACACACACCCCATGCTGAAAATGCCAAGCGTTGTCCTCCTGCAGTGTCCTTGCAGCACCCTCTGCTGAGAAGGCTTCACCCTGGGCTTACTTGAACAGAGAAATGGTTAATGAAATTCCATTCTCAGTAAGCATCCTGGGAAGGGTGCATGAGGAGCCGAGGGGCAGTCAGTTGAGAATCGACACAGGAGGTCGCTGATGTTCAGGGGCTAGAAATCTCCCCAAGGTCCCACCGTGAATGGCAGAACCAGCATTTAAAAGCCAAGTCTGTCTGGCTATAAAGCCCTTTCCAACTCGAGTTTTCTAACAAGAGAAGATAAGGCAAACGCCACCAAGAAGCTGGGAACTCCCCCTGAATTTGAAAGCTAGCACTTCTGGGCTCCTGAGACACTTTGGGTGGAAGACTGTAATGGTCTTTGTTATGCAACGTGACCCCTTGTTTATCTGTCAGCTTCCTCACAAGCTCTAAGGGCAGGGACTCTGTTATTCATTTCTGAATTTCCAGAACCTTAGCCCATAGTAGGGGCTCCATTAATTTTGCTGCATGAATAAACATATGAATGAATACAAGGAAAGGAAACGGTGAACCAAATTTAGTAACACTTCCAAACTTGTTTTTGAAAGCAGTACTGGCCTTGAACACCTACCCTCTGCTTGTACAGCATTTTCCAACCCCCTCTCTAATCACATGCCTCCCATTCTACAAACGCATTGTTTCCTTTGCTGGCCTTTTCAAACCTTTGGCCTCCTGAGGAGGATCCCTTAGGAAAGGTGTGTCAGCTCTTCATCCAGCCCGTGGTGTTCAGAGTTACACTCCTCTTCACGAACGAGTCCTCAGTGCCTATAAAGTGCATGGGACTAATTTAGTCACTAACAACAGAAGTTGGGAAGAGATAAGATCCCTCTTCTCAAATAGCTTATAATCCAGCTGAAGAGACAAGATGTACATGGAAAAGATAAATAATTCTTGACAAGTTGAGCCAACGGCCAAATGGATGGATTTTAGCTATCGGTGCTGCTCCAGGAGAGGAAATAAGGTCACCACCGAATTCTCTTCTACTCCACGGATACAATCCCTGCCGTGCCAAGACCAGACGTTGTACTCTTTTTTTTTTTTTTTTTCAGAGACAGAGTGAGGAGGGGCAGAGGGAGACAGAGAGAAAGAATCTCAAGCAGACTCTCCGCTGATCGTGGAGCCTGACGTGGGGCTTGATCTCATGAGCCAGGAGATCAAAACCTGAGCCGAAATCAAGTCGGACACTTAACCACCTGAGCCACCCGGACGCCCCCAGATGTTGTACCCTTATGTTACTTGTATCAACGCTCAGATAGTTCTTGGACATTTCTCTGCCGTCTCAGGAATCTCCTTTGCTGAGCGAAGTGTGGCAGATGTGGTAGGCACTGTGGCTGACTAACTCAACAGCATCCCCAATCCCCTTCTCCCTTGCTACCTTCAGCCAAAAAAGCTGGAAAACCACATAATTAGCTAGATGCATAGCTAGATGGGGCCAAGGGGCTAGTTCTTGCTAATGAGACACAAGGGGCGTTCTGCTAAGGGACTTCTGAGGAGGCTTTGCTTTCCTCATAGAAGGCACAGACGGGGCAGGTGCCTTGCCTGCTCCCATCCTTCTTCCTGTCACGAAGATGTGATGCCTGGTGTCGGGCTATCATCTTCCCATCAAGAGACAACCATCACAAAAATGGAAGTCAACACACTGTGGCTGGTGAAGCAGAATGAGAGAAAAGACTTGGGAGCTTGCGGGCATCCTTGAGCCCCTGGAACAACACTGAGACCTTCCACCCAGACTTGTGGTGAAGTGAGCGGCAAAGATCCTTATGTAGTAGTAGTAGTTGGCTGTTCTGTTCGCCGCGGCTAAGAACTCTCCTATGGACACAAGAGGAAAATACATTGCTGGGGGATGAAGGAAAAGGAAAACGCACATGAGGTTGGCCCTGGAGACCTTCCGGAGGCATCTGGGTGGCTTTGGGTAGATATTAGTCTGACGGCTAATGTCACAAAGGGCAAGGGGTGTGGCTCCTGGAAAGGGGACTCCAGGGGCTGGAGGGATGCCAAGGGATCAAAAAGGCCTGAGGCAAGGTGAACTTGAAGTTAAGGGCGGGGCGGGGAGAATGGGGAAATGTGAGAAGATGGATCATCAAAGGAGAGGCCAGGGTCCTAAGGGCCAAATACAACCACCCAGAGCCAGGAGGGTCAAGCCACTTAGATCCTTGCTTCAGCTAGGAACACTGCCAGAGGCTGACGTGTACTCTGGTGAGGATAATTTTCTTTCTCTAACTCGTTTCTTTTTAAATGTTCTTTGAACGCTCTTTCTTCCTTATCTAGACTAGACATAAATAGCACCATGTTCTCTCGCCAGTTGTCTACGCATCATCAATTTCCCCCGCCTCGTGGTTCCAGGAACTTTCCCCGGGACCCTCCCCTCTCCCGGCCATGCTGGGCGGCTGCAGCCTCACCCCAGGGCTCACCTTTCCTCGGTATCTGCTGAGCCCTCACTATGGGCACAGCGTCATTCAGCCGTTCGGTCATTCGATAGATCAAATCCATACCACCTGGGGCGGCAACACTGAAATAGCCCGGTGCCCAGCCAAAACAAGCTTACAGGCAAACTAGAATATTTCAGGAACTTGAGTTTATTTTTAGGAGTTGCCGGGTTGCCCAGAAAGGAGCTTCGCTTAAGGGCTTTGAACGGTAAAATAACACAGAAGAACGTGGAGGACACTCGTCTAAAATCCTCACCCTGAAACCTGATCCTGAACACCCTGTCATTTGACCTGCTTCTTTTCATTCCATTCCCTCGCAGGAGACCAGAAATCTGCAGCCCGCTGGTGTTCCAATCCCGTCCTGACTTCTTGGAAAGGTGGTCTTAGAGTTTGTAAAATGCCACTTGGATCTTTTTATCGGGAGGGGACCGGGTTTCTGTAACAAATGTCCTTTCCTAGGGCCGAGGGGCTCTTGTACATTCGGTGGATCTTTGTCTGGAAACATGGTGTGAGCGAAGGACCATGAGTGTGTGAGCCAGGAGATCTACCTGTATCTTGTGCCTCTCAGGTGATGGGAGGCAGGTGCTATTACTACTACCAATCACTAAGCCCTGTGTGGCCCTTAACACGGGGCAGATACTATGCTAAGTGCTTTACGTGTGTTAACATAGTTAATGTCTGTAGAATGCCGTAGAAAAGTACACCTTTGGGACTTGGGGTTGTGTAAGGTTAAGGACAAATATACCAGCTATCCCAACCCACGAGAAGACCTCTATAGTATTCAACTGCCAAGTACGAGTCAGAAAAGCAGCCTTTGTCTTTCCCCAGGTGTATGTGGAAATTCCCGGGGAGATATGCAAACATAAGGAAAACGGAGTTGGGAGGGCCCATGATTTTTCTTGAATTCCTTTTCTGAAGAGTCTCTCGGTTTTTTGCTGTCTTGGGGAGATGGAGATTGGATGAAGAGGTTAAAGGAAAGTGGAATCGGTGAGAAATGGAGGAGTGAGCCTTAGAAAACCCGGCTCTGGTCCTGGATCTGCTGTGCCATGGAAAGTGGCTTTGGAGAGGTCACCGGGTCCCTCGGACGCAGCTTTTTCCACAGTAAAGTGAGAGGCTGGACAGCATCTCTTGGCCCGGACGGCCCTGGTATTCTATGTCCTGCCGCCTTGTAAACAACACAAACACTGAAATGAGGCTTAAACCTCACCTTCTCCTTGGAACCAGATTTCCCTTGGACTCCAAGGCTTCCAGATCTAATCCTCTCTGTGAACTATGAGAGCTATTAGAGGAGAAGACACAGCCTGGCGTCATACCCACATACCTGATCCAGAAGGAGCCCGTGAGGAGCCCAGAGAGGACCAGCGAGGAGACGGTGGGCTGGTCACCGTGGGGCCCCTTGTGCTGATTTTCGTCCTTTCTCCCGCACTGCAGCTCCTCCCTCCTGGGTGCAGTGAGCGCTCTGTGTTCCCAGTAGGCTGCGCTGCTCCGACATAGGGCCCCTCAAGCCCACCTGCCAAGTTCTGGAGGCTCACAGACCTAGTCCGGTCCGATGAAAATCCTCACAGCCACAGAAGGGCAGGCACGATCAGCCCCCAACTCTGCTAATGCTTTCTGGGGTTGAGAAAAGTTACGGCTTCTTCTTCTTCCCCCAGATCTTGTTTTACCTACACAATTCTGTGTATCATTGCAGGGGCTTTCAGACCCCCCTGAGCCCACTGATCTCCTCCTCAGGGCCCACAGGGGCCACGGACTGAATTCCTGCTATTGGTGATGCGCTGGGGGTGAGTTGCGTGGTACCATTTACTTCCCACAGCCTGAAACTTCTATGTAGATTTCAGATGGGATAACGGGGTTGGGGGTGGGGGGGGCTAACTCTTAGTCAGGTTCTAGGAGAGCATTTTCAAATCAATCTCTCTCTTTACAGTTTCTAGAATTTGTGAGCAAAATCAAAACCAACGTAGTAGCAATTACTGTACCGCACTGACAATAATACATTGTACAAAGTAAGTTCTTGTAAACTTTAGAAACAGGAAATACCTGTCATGGTTACATTACTACCCTGCCTATGCAGCGTGGCCTCGCAGTGCACAGCCGTGATGGGCACATGGAAAATCTGAATATAAACGTAAATACAGGCAGGTCACTTGTCTTAGATGGTCATTACCAAAAATGAGGAGAAAATGCAAGCCTGGGGGCTTGAAGAGTCCCTTCTCTGTCATCTGTCTCTTATAGTAAGCAGCAGGATAGCTCTGTGCCCAGCTTTGGCTTCTGGTTAGAAAATGTCTCCCGCAGAGAGCTCAGTTCTAGAAAGGTATAGATACCCAGAAGGCAACACAGCTACCCGATTCGATTCGGAGACAGCTTTGTTAGGCAGAAGCAAAATTTCCTAGGTAGTCTTACTCAGCTTGGTGCGAGGCACATAGCAGGTGCTCAGAAAATAGGCCAAATCAGTGAAATCCATCCAATTTGTTCTTGGGCCAATGTTTTTTTGCCAACCTAGGCAGGAAGATTTTGCCTCTCTGGAGTATGGTTCTCTTCTCGTTCTCTGTTGAGATGTTGATCCGCTACCTGAAAAGTTGCCCAAGGGCCCTGTGCTTTGGTTAATATGTATTTTCTACTAAAATATAAGTCTTCTTCATCTCTAATAATTTGTTGCTTGGTTGGCCTCAGTCTTCTTTAGATGTAAACTGAGCCATCTGTTCTTTTTTGAGTAGAGAGAGAGAAGCACCTTTTGTTTCTACCATGAGCAACTGAGGTTCCAAATACAGACTATCCAGAAGACATCAGCATACTTGCACCAGTGGGCACCAGGCACTGAAGGTGAAGAAGGTGACCACGGACACAGTGTTGAACGGCTGCAATGTGCAGCTGAAGGGTTAAGTTGAAAACACCTGCCCTGTAAAGATGAATGGAACCAAAGGCTGGGTGGAGAGCAAGGAGGAATATGATGATGAGACCAGAAATTCAGGGAGCCATCAAAACCCACTCGCCCATTGTAGATGTGGAGGAAACAGAATGATTCAGAAAGAAGTTTCGGGAAGCTGAAGTTGTTAGGGAGATGCTAGGAGACCCAAGAAAGAAAGATAATGTCTGGGATTCAATGCAGTGATTTGAGCCGGGAGAGCAGAAAATATGCTGAGCTGATATTTGCACTGATGGTGGTTTGAAAATTCATATATTTCTTCCCTGATGCATGAGTAAATACAAGTCCTGTATTTTTTTTTTTTCCTGTAACTAATCTTGTCTTCCTCTTGAGCTTTCAATCACATGTAGGAATTTGAGGACTGTGTGGGGAGTTAACAGTTTTCTCCCTGCCTAGGCCCCACCTCTGCTCCAATAACTTGAACATTCCTTTAGGGAATGCTCAGGCCCTCAGTTCTGCCTGGTTCTGCTCCCACCCCTGTAGGAGATGGTGTCTGAGTTGTCCATACTGATACATGGGTGGTGGCTACTCCCCGTGTCCCAAAATGGAAGCAGGGGAAAGATCTGTTCTCGCAGTTTCCCTTAGCTGGTGCCAACACAATCCTGATGCCGGAAGATGTAAAGTCTGCGTGGATGTGCCCCTCTGGGCCCTGACTCCGTCTGCCTTTTGTCCCAGCATCTCCGAGGGCACTTTCCAAGGGCTGCGTACCCTTGTCCGAACCCTCACACGGTCCCACTGAGTGTGCAGACATACAGCTCCCTGATCTAAGAAGAAAGGAATTTAGAAAACTCCTGTCTCAACAAAATCCAACTAAAAATTATTGTCCTGCCTCAACAAAAATAAGAACAGACACCTTTTTCTTTCCATCTGTTTGCTTTCCTCAGCACAACCCTTACCACCATCTTCACTTCACCCTTAAGGCGACCCTAGTCCCCTGACCTACTTTGGAAGTGGGTCCTGGAGGCAGAAATGGAAAAACAGAATTTTTCTTTCTGACACATCTTCTGGACACACCATTGGTGACCGTATCAGTTTTCTAGAGCTCTGGAAACAAATGACCACCAACTGGGTGACTTAGAACACGCATTATTCTCTCAGATCTGGAGGCCAGAAGCTTGAAATCAAGGTGTCCCCAGGACCATGCTCCCTCTGAAGCCTCTAGAGAAGGATCCTTCCTGTCTTTTGACCTCCTCTTAACTAATTACATTTGCAAAAACCCCAGTTCCAAATAAGGTCACATTCTGAGGTTCCAGGTGGACATAAATTTGGGAGGACAATTTTCAACCCACTACAACAACCCATAGGCTTGTCCTATTGGCCTTCCCTCCCTACAGGCTCCAGCTGGCTCAGCAGTGACGCTTTGTCCCTTGACGGGGGGGCGGGGGGGGTGTGTGGACTTGAGGTTTAGAATGATGTTCTAGCCTCAGGATCATTGTAGGGAGGCTCTCTTCTGGAAGTTCTGCTTTTGCTTCAGTGGTAAGCAGTCTGTCGGGATGGTGGAATTCAGTACAAACAAGGGTTTATCTCTCTCTCGTCACTGCCCGGCTTCTGGACCCTATAATCAGTGACAGCCACTTCAGAGAGTCCTTACAGGGACCAGGCTCGACCTGAGCTGGACATTCTTCCAGCTGCTGATGGGTTTGTTGTCAGAGTTAGGCCCTCAGCTAGACATGTATGCGATGAAGGAGCAAGCAGTTCTCATGATGGTTATTTTCCCACCCAACACCATCAGTTTGATGGTAAATGTGAAAGCACTTGTTTTTAAACCATCACTTAAAAAATTAAAAAAAAAAAGGCCCGAAATCTCAAGGCAGTATCAAAATACCTGTGCTGACTCAGAAAGATAATTTTTCAAGCATCAGCAGAAAGGGGAACTTACAGAATTTGCAATTTTACCACCAGCCCGCCCCCACCCCCTCCCCAGCTCGGCAACTGCGGTGGAGGCAGCAGACTGGAGGGGGTGGCGGGATATGATTGTTCATGTTTGTCTTGCCTCTTTAATGAGATTTAATTCAACACTGTGTTTGTCCTGGGCGCTCACAGATGAATCAGACCCAGAGTCTGTCTCCACGCGGCTCACACAGTAGCAGCCCAGCTGATCAAACACACAGCTCTACTATAAGGTGAATGCTAGCAGAGAGGTAGGAATAAAACGTTATGGGAGAAATTAATTCTTCAGGGAGAGAGGAAGGGACAAACATCTCAGGGAAAGATCCAGACTCCATCTATGCGCTGCCTATGCATTCCATTTCTTAATTCTTTCATTCCTTTATTCGGCGAACACTTACAGAAAGCTCTCCGTGTGCCAGACCTCATCATAGCTGCTGGGAAAAGGACAACAGCCAGCAAAGACTGTCTTCTTGGAATCTACTTTGCACGTAAGGAAGCAAAGAAGGTTAAGGAGGTCAGCAAATGTGCCATCGGGAGAGCAGATCAAGGAAAGAGCATGAATAAGACACTGGAGCAGGGAAGACCCCGGTTATCTGGAATGACTAGCATATGGAGTTCGTGGAAAGGGCAGGAGAGCAGGGAGACCACGGCAAGAGCCTACTGCCTGGCTATGGAGATCCATACATGTCGTGCAAAGCGTTCAGATTTAGTTCTGTAGAGAGAGGGTCCCCCAAGGTTTGGCCGGGACTGGGAAGGTGTTGTCGTTTTAAACGAAGGGAACGATATTCCCAGATTTAGGTTTCAGGAAGATTATTGCGGTAGCCCGTGGGGAGTGTCTTAGAAGAGAATGTTGTGCACATTCCCAGAGGATGGGAAGGCTACAGCTGGAGCCTGAAGAACCTTCTCCATCTCACCAATGATGGCGAATGCCCAGTTTGGAGAAAGATATCTGATCCCCTTGCCCTGGGGAACTGGTCTGATAATGACCCCATATTGGTATATGGTTCTGACTATGAAGACCATGGCTTATGTTTTTTCAAACTATTCATCACTTTATTTGAGTAGGTCAGACACACACAGTACAACATTCACAAGGTACATGGGGAAAGGGCATGAGTGACCAGTAAGTGTCCTTCCTACCCCTGCCACCCACTCAGTCGCCTTCGCCAGCGGCAACCACAGTTATCAAGGTTATTTTCGTTCTCAAGACAGTTCAGGAACTCAGACCTAAAATGGAATTAGGAGGGTACGTAATGTGGTTAGGGCTGAGGGCCTGGGGTCAGGCAGACTCTGTTTAAAGCCAGGCTGCACCCCACCCCCGTCCCCCGCCCTGACCCAGAGCCTGGACAGCCACAGGATTTCTCTTGTTGGGTTGTTGAGATAATTCATAAGCTGACCCAAGTCTTAGCACAGTGTCTGGCACATATTTATACTCAATCGACATCAGCTATTATTAGCTATTGGCCAGTTGAGTGTGATGGAGGAGGGTAGAAAGGCAGGACACACTGAGCACTTTCTGCGGAAAGCCTTGGTCACTCAAAGTGTGGTCACTGGAAATCCCTGGGAACTTACTGGAAATGCAGAATCCCAGGCGCCTGCCCAGACCTGCTAAATCAGAAGCTGCTTTCCAACAACATCTCAGGTGACCTGCATGCGTGTGAGAGCACAAGAAGCGCTATACTGTTTGAGCCCCAAATCCTCGAGGGAATGGGCTGTAGATTCCCTGCCTCTGAGCAGATGCTGCTGCTGAATCTTGACCTTCAGGCGGAAGCCCTTAGGCATCTTATGATGAAAACTCTCTTTTAAGGGAAAAGCAGTCGCTCCCCCCAACCAGGCTCCAGCTTTCTATTCCACATCTGATTTTCCAAGCACGACAACTGGAAAGTGTCCCCTTTTGTCCTGAGTAACCTGATAGATGGCTCGGGGGCGGGGTGGCATGTTGTTTTTAAAGTGATACAAGAGACACGGTGGAGCCTGCCCGACAAGCCGCAGGGCTGCCAGGATGCCAACTGGAACATGAAGGCCCTGGCCACGGGGGGCTGCCTTAGAACTTGGTGTTAAGAGTAAAGGCTCCACGGGGTTAGGGCTGCAAGGCTGGAGGGGTTCGTGGGGTGACAATTGCTACTGTTTGCCGCTTGGTCCAAACAGGTAGACCATGGCTAGGAATATATGGGATACAGGAAGCAGCCCTTTCCTTTAAAAACAGAACCACAGGGGCACCTGGGTGGCTCCGTCAACTCTTGATTTCAACTCAGGTCATGATCTCAGGGTCATGGGATCGAGCCCTGAGTCAGGCTCTGTGCTGGGCATGGAGCCTGCTTAAGATTCTCTCTCTCCCTCTCCTTCTGCCCCACCTTGCTCTCTCTCTCTCTCCCCCACCCGCCTTCTTAAAAAAAAAATAGAACCACATACCATAATGGTGGGTGCATGTCACTATACATTTGTCCAAACCCACAGAATGTACACCACCAAGAGTGAACCTTACTGTAAACCATGGACTCTGGGTGATGATGATGTGTCAGTGGAGGTTCATCGACCATAACAAATGTCCCAATCTGGTGGGGGATGCTGATAGTTGGGGAGGCTGTGCATGTATGGGGCAGGAGGTACATGGGAACTCTCTGTAGCTTCTGCTCAATTTTGCCAAAAACTATTCTGAAAAAGAAAAGTCTATTTTTCAAAATAAAAACAAAATTATAATTTGTTACTGAATCAGCTGTAGGAGAGGAAAAAAGAAACCAAGGCCGAGGCCTGGGGCAGTATGCTTTAAAAAAAAAATCACAATTATAACAGAAATAACTTAGAACTGAGATGTCCAATCTGAAGACATTAGCCATTTGTGGCTAATGAACACTTGAAATGTCCCTAGAGCAACTAAGGAAATGAATTTTAAATTTTATTTAATTTTTACTAATTGACATGTAAATTCAAAAACTGACATGTGTGATACATACAGTAAAATTTTTAAGGAGGTTTGGAGCAATTTGGGTATATGAATCTACTCTTTCAATTGTTAATTTCATGAAATCTAAATACAGATCACGTGTTTCCAGTGAATAGTTGGCATCCAAATTGAGATACAATATAAGTGTAAAATTTTGAAAACTTAATACCAGAAAAAAAAGAACGTAAAATATCTCATTCATTTTTATATGGATTATATATTGAAATAATATTTTGGTTATATTTCGTTAATAAAAAATGATTTAGTTAATAAAAAATTAAACCTTACTTCACCTGTGTCTTATAACTTTAAAATGTAGCTTCCAAAAAAATTAAATTTATGTGTGTGGCTCACCCCTCGATGCTCCTGGTAGGGATGTAGATGGTACAGCGGCTTTGGAAACCAGAATGGCCGTTCCTCAAAAAGTTAGATGTAAAAAATTTAAAAAAATAAAAAAAGTTAGATGTAAAGTCACCTAGCAACCCCACTCCTGGGCATTCGCCCAAGAGAACTGAAAACATATGTTCACACAAAAACCTTGTACTTGAGTGTTCATAGCAGCATTATCCATAATAGCTACAAAGTGGAAACAGCCCAGATGTCCATCAGCTGATGAATGGATGAAAATAAATGTGGTATATCCATACAGTATGATCTTATTCAGCCATAAAACGGAATGAAGTGTTGATAGATGATCCAACATGGATGACCCTTGATGATAACATTCTAAGTGAAAGAAGGCAGACACACAAAAGCCACATACTGTATGATTCCAGTTATATGAAATATCCAGAATAGGCAAATCTATAGAGACCGAAAGGAAATTAGGGTTTGCCCAGTGCTTGGGGGGAAAGGAGAATAGGAAATGACTGTTAATGGGTATGGGTTTCTTTTGAGGATGATGAGAATATTCTGGAATTAAATAGTGGTGATGATTGCTCAACTCGTGGACATGCCAAAAAGTATGTATGTGGCTTGCGTTACCTTTGTGTTGGACAGCCTGGATTTAGATGACCTACCTGTTCTTCTCTTGTCACCTGTGAGGGTACAGAATTTAGCCAGAGCTAATGGACATGGGGTAATTTTTGCCCCTTCCCCAGGGATATGTGGCAATGCCCAAAGGTATTCTTCGTTGGCAGCTGGGGTGGAGGTGAGAAGTAGCCAGAGAGGTGGGGTGGGGTGAGATTGGCCAGAGATGCTGTTAAACATCCTCCAATGTGCAGGACAGTTGCCCCTAACAAAGAGCTATCCAGCTCCAAATGTCAGTAGGGTCAGGTTTGAGGAAGCCGGCACCGGAGGCGGCTCAGGGTTTCTCGGCCTCCTCTGCGCCACCCTGAGGTCAGAAGGCGCACGGTGGGCGTGGCCTTCTCTGGAGCCCAGCCACCGCCCAGGTGTGCTCAGCTCCTCTGCACACCTGAGCCCGTGCACTTGGAGATGTTCAAGGCAGAGTCCCGAAAGGGCCCAGGGACTCCAGAGTGGATTAGCTGTGGGGTCCACGGCTCTGTCCTCACTCCCTGAGGCTTCCTGAGTTCCCAAATGTTACACTTTATTTATTTATTTTTAAAGATTTTACTTATTTACCTGAGAGAGAGTGAGAGAGTAAGAGAGGGAAGAGCATAGAGGGAGAGCCCAACATGGGACTCCATCCCAGGACTCTAGGATCATGACTTAAGCCAAGGGCAGACGCTTAACCGACTTAACCCAGGCGCCCCTGTTATACTTAGTTTAAATTAAGCCGGCCTCATTCTGGGGTAGAGATTGCCATTTTTCTTGTTTTCTCTTCCACATCAGATTTCCTAAGTCAAAGACAACTGGAATTTGCAAAGTCTGTGCCATGAATGGGTTCCTTCTCTGATGTCTGAAGTAAAAAACCTGAAGAAAGATATCCCCGGACTTGCTTTGAGGTACTTTGTTTTTAAATTACCCTTTTCTGTCTGTAGCAGTTTCTTGTGGCTGCTCTAACAAATTACCACGAACTCAGTCACTTAAAAGAATATAAATTTATGACCTCACAGTTCTGCAAGTCCGAAGTCCAACATGGATCTCACTGGGCACTAAAATCAAGGTATCAGCAAAGCTGCATTCCTTCTAGAGGCTCCAGAAGAGAATCTCTTTGCCTTTTCCAGCTTCTGGAGGCTGCCTGCATTCCCCAACTCCTGGCCCCTTCCTCCAGATTCAAAGCCAGAAGCATGGGTAATTTCCCCATATCAAAACGCTAGCTTCCATCCACAAGGTCCCTTTCACCACGTAAGGTAATATATTCACAAGTTCTAGGAACGGAGGGCATGGATCTCATCTTTGGAGGCAGTGTTTCATGGGTCTGGACAACCTGCTGGGATCGTCCCTCAGCCAGCATTCTGGCTCACCCTCATTCCACAAGAAGAAACTGGGTCTATTTGCTTTCCCAGAATGGTGGGAGTTTCTCAGTCTGAGATAGTTAAATGCTGACTTTCCAGATCTTCGTTCTTATTGACATATGCCCCCAAAATGGTCTATGAGAGATTTATAGACTACTCGTTAGGGGCTAAAAAGTGTCCCCCGCCCCAATTCATATGTTGACGTCCTAACACCTGTACTTCAGAATGAGCGATGTTTGTGGATAGAGCCTTTAAAGAGGTCATTAAGGTCAAAGGAGGTCATTTGGGTGGGCCCTAATCCGATATGACTGGTGTCATTACAAGAACGTGCCGTGAGAAGGCAGCCATCTGCAAGCCGCAGAGAGAGGCCCGAGAAGAAACCTACTGGGCCAACTACCTCCTTGGCTTTGGACGTCCAGCCTCCAGAACCGGGAGAAAGCAAATTTCCGTTGTTTCAGCCAGCCAGTCTATGGTATTTTATTATGGCAACCCTAATAAACAAAAACACTCCTTTTCCACATTCGTACAGTTGTACAGTTTGAAATGAATTATTACAATTCAAATCTTTTCATGTGACTCTGGTTTACAAAGTTTCTGAAGCTCTTGTCACACTTGCTGAGTTGAAATCCCCTTTCACGTCACGAGCAGGCCTGTCCGATCACGTGCCGGGGTTCAACTCAACATGTATTGGGCATCTCTAACTATCAGGCCCTGTGTGTGCTCCATAAGGCTCGCCCCTAGCCCATGAGGAATCATGGGACAATTATACTGTCCGTCTAATCCAGTGTCATTTGCAGCAAAGGCTCTAAGTCAGTGAAGCGAAGAGCCATAGGACTTCAGCGGAGGGAGCGCATCAGGGCAGGATGGTTAGGCAGGGACATTAGGATTCTGAACGTGTTATGAAATGAGTGACATCTGAACACCGGGCCTTAAGGAATCAGCCAGATGCCTTCACAGTCAAGCCTTTCAAGGGAGTTCCCTCGGTGTTCCAGGGATGGAAGAGTCAACCTTTAACTGGAGGCTTTAGGAAGTGGTCTTAATTTGAGTCCGCTCCAAAAAGCCAACCGTGAGACAAGAGCGGGGATGCGGTGAGTCTTTCAGGGAGGTGACCTCAGGGAGCACGAGAGAAGAGGAGTGTGAGTCAGGGGAGGGAGGAGCCTGCACAGGACCAAACAGGTGGCAGGTGTGGACACAGGGGCCGGATCCCATGGGGCACCGCCCTAAAACTGTGTGGCACCTGCCTTAGAATCATCCTATGGGAAAGTGAGGTCTCCTACTTCCAGCTACCTTGTCCTGTGTGGCCAAACAACCTCCCAGGCCGTGAAGAAAGGCTTCAGGCAGCGGGAGCTGGAAACTGTCTTCACCCGCAGCTGCAGGGAAACCCGGGTGACTGAGGAGTGTTGGGGCACGGCGCTGTCTGCATCTGCCTCGGGGACAATTCGGTAACTTCACACACCATCCGGATGCTGGAGTCAATCAATGGGGTTCTTTGACCTGAAGGACTCTGACTCTACCATCCGTCAGGATGCACTGGCCCTCATAACCCTCATCCTGAAGTTTGTGCTGTGCTGATCGGATTTCCTTAGTGAATGTGAATTCCAGTTTTGTCACTTAAAATAGATGTACCGTGGGCATGTTCATTAACCTCTTGGAGCTTTGTGGGTCAGCTCACACTTTTATTATAGGGATTACTACCAAGTGTAGGGCATTAACCCAGTACTCGGAACACACAAACACGCTATGAATGGTTACTATTTTTACGGATGACGACACTTGTTTCTCCCTCCAGTCAGTGCAAACTTTTGACCAGGTACAGAACTTGAGATGATGGTCGGAGAGCGCACCCCCACAACAGCTTCTCCATCACGCTTTCTAACTACACGTCTGCCTGGTAGGACTGGCTTGTTGCTTGGTTTTGGTAAACAAAAATCCCATCTCAGAAAAATGCCTTATTAAAGCATCATGTAAGTGTCATGCAATGAGCACAAAAATACCCAAATCATAATTTATAAGAACTTCCAGGCTCCCAGTGAATAACCTCTGGTTTAAATTAGGTATAAATGAAAGCTATTGGGGCCTACAGGCATGCTTTGTAGTAATTTACCACATTAGTGCCCTGAATGGCTCCCAAATTACCTGGGGCTCAGAATTCTGAGGGTGACCGTATGTCTCAGTCTGTCTGGGCTGCTCTAACAACATGCCATAGACTGGGAGGCTTAAGCAACAGAAACGTATTTCTCCCAGTTCTGGAGACCAGGGCAGTTCCAGGTGAGGACTCTTTTCCTGGCTTGCATATGTCTGCCTTCTTGCTATGTCCTCACAGGGAGCAGAGGGAGGGAAGGAGGGAGGTCGAGGGAGGGGGGGAGAGAGGGAGAGAGACACACGTGTGCATGTACATGAAGTGGGAGGAGGGAAGGAGGGAGAGAGAGGGGGGAGAGCCAGCTCTCGTCTCTCTTCCTCTTCCTATGAGGACAGTAACCCCATCATGGGGTCTCCACTCTCATGATCTCTTCTAAACGTAATTACCTCCTAAAGGCCCCACCTCTAAATACCAACACCGTGGGAGATGGGGCTTTAACCTATGAATGGGGGGACACAGTCAGGACACCTTGCTTATCATTATAGAGTAGTTTTCCTCCTGGGGAAACCTGACATCTCACATAATACAGTCTCACCATATAGGGTTCTAGGAAAATGGTAAGAAAGGGGGTTTTATCCATACTTATGGGTTCTATTTTTAACAACATTAACTCATTAATTTAGGCCCCTTGGATGCTCATGGGGCCTCTACTCAGCATCTAACTTTCAGCATCAGAGAGAATTAATTTTCACTGATCAAAGAGAAAGGTTCTACGGCATGGAGCACTGGGTGTTATACGAAAACAATGGATCGTGGATCACCACATCAAAAACGAATGATGTATTGTATGGTGACTAACATAACATAATAAAATTTTTTAAAAAAAGGAAAAAAAAGAAGAAAGTTTCTCTTGCTAGATTTAGGGCAGTCTCTTAAGGGATTTAGAAAAGTTGTAGTATTATATAGGCTGTTTTTCAAGAAATATGGAACGGAGCTTATTTGTATTGTAAAGTAGCTGGGAGAAGAGAATAGAGGCTATTTCCTTTTATTTATATTTATTTTTTATTATTTATCTATTTTTTAAGATTTTATTTATTTGACAGAGAGAGACACAGCGAGAGAGGGAACACAAGCAGGGGGAGTGGGAGAGGGAGAAGCAGGCTTTCTGCAGAGCAGGGAGCCTGATGCGGGGCTCGATCCCAGGACCCTGGGGTCATGACCTGAGCCGAAGGCAGACGCTTAACGACTGAGCCACCCAGGCGCCCCTATATTTATTTTTTAGAAAGAGAGAGAGCCCACAGGGAGTGGGGAAGAACAGAGGGAGAGGGAGAGAGAATCTCAAGCAGACTCCCCGTTGAGCACAGAGCCTGGCGCGGCTCAAACTCAGGACCCCAAGATCATTACCTGAAACAAAATCAAGAGTCGGAGGCCTAGCCAACTGCGCCACCCAGACACCCCCGAGGCTATTTCCTTTTAAAAGCCACCAGTTTTTGTCAGTTCCCTAAGGCAAGAGCTCAACAAGTGATTTTGAGACTGACTCATTTATGCTAGAATTGCAGTGAGGTGTAAAGGCATTGAATAGGAAAGTGCCCAGGGGTTTCACTTAGTTAGGGTCCATGGGATCACAGGGGAAGAACTGGAGCTTTCTCTCACGACACCCAAGTTTTTCAAGGGAAGAGACTACATATATATTGCTTCGTCATTTGTTTGCAAGTATTTTCTCATATCCTTAAATGTTTTCAAAGCATGATTTGTAACGGCCGTGTGGTGTTCCAAAGGATTTTGTACTACAATATTTAACCATCCCCCTACCCCTGCGGTTAAAGATCTAGATCGTTCCCAAAGTTTCGTTATTACAAGTCATGCTGCAATGGACATTCTTGTCCAGCTAGCTCTTATAGCTCTCATCACTGCATTTGGTGAATCACTGGGCCAAAGTTCGCATTTTAAAGATATTAGTAAATATTGCCAATCTGCCACCCAGAAAGATGATACCAATTTGCACTTCCATCAGCAGAGTAGAAGAAAGCCTCTTTCCTCAGTCTTATCAGCTGGAGATATTATCACTTCAAAAGCAATCACTGAAAACTGACGAAGGAAGGAACCGGTGAAGGAAGTCAGCTGATTAAGTTTATGATGTAATTGTACATTTTTTTAATGAATTGACTATGATTTCTTTGCCTATATTGGATTAAGCTGTTCATGTTCTTACGCTGTCTTCTTTGTCTATATATCACCAGTATACTTTTCTTTCTTTTTTTTTTTTAAAGATTTTATTTATTTATTTGACAGAGAGACAGCAGAGAGGGAACACAAGCAGGGGGAGTGGGGGAGGGAGAAGCAGGCTTCCCGCGGAGCAGGGAGCCCGATGCGGGGCTCGATGCCAGGACCCTGGGATCATGACCCGAGCCGAAGGCAGATGCTTAACGACTGAGCCACCCAGGCGCCCCGAGTACGTATTTTTCTAAGTTTTCATTTGTTTTTAAATTCTGTTTATGAGTTTTTTAATATGCAGAATTCTTACAGTGTCAGGTTTATCGATTTTCCCCCTTATGCTTAGAAAGGCTTTCCTCACCTTGAGATCCACATTTTCTTCCACTCTATTTGATATTTATTTTGGCAGCTGGCTGATATGGAATTAGGGATTCACAGGATTTTCGTGCCTTGGAAACTTAGAAATACTCATGTTCAAACCCTTTCAGTTTAAGGAAAAACTGAGGGAAGAGGCCCAAGGAAGAGGAGAAATGGGCTCAGAGACGCAAAGCTGGCTAATGGTAGAACCAGGACCCAAATCACGGATTCCTAGACCTCCGTTTAGTCTCCTTTCTTTAAAAAATAGTAGTTTTCAATAATACAAGGAACAAGTGAATATAGTTTCCTTAAAAACTCTAACATTACTAATCAACGGTCCAAATGCAAGTTTCCTGTGTCTCTTCCCGGAGTTATCACGGTTGTCACTTTGGTGTGGATCCTTCTACACTTAACAAAGATAATTTTATGTACTCCCATGTGTAGGTGCAAATGACATATACGGTTATGGGTTGGTTCGGGGTGGGTACATACATGGTACCGTGTTCTGTGGATCATTCTGTAATATACCTTTCTCTACGTCATGGTACGTGTCTCCTTGGGCCCATGAAACTGCAGGATAGCAGGTAATGCCCTCTTTAAGTTTAAAAGATATCACCAAGTTATACACTTGCTGACAAAGTACCCATTTCTCCATAGTCTCAACACCTTGATATTATCTCCCATCCTGTAAATTTTTTGCCTATCTGATGGGTGAGAGATATTATATGTTTAAAATTTATATTTTCCTAACTACTCATGAGGTTGAACATCTCCCATGTTGAGTGACCATTTGTATATCCTAGTCTATGAACTTCGCATTTACTTCCCTTAAAATTCAACCATTAGGGATGTGTTTTCTTATCTGCTTTTCATATACTTTGGAAATTAATCTTCGTCTGTTACATGTGTCCTACATATTTCTTCCAGTATCTCACTTTCACTTAATTTTGTCTATGACATTTTTTGTTATATAGAAATTAACTTGATGTAACCAAAATGATCAATGTTTTCTTTCTTTCTTTTTCGTCCTTTGTGTCCCAAGAAGATCTTATGGCTTTCAAGTTCATAAAAACAGTTTCCAATATTTTTTCTAGTAGTTTATAATTTTGGGCTTTTTAAAATATATTTGACTCAAAGATCCATCTGGAGTTTATTTGGGTCCACTGAAAAGTACTGGTCTTTTTTTTTTTTTCTCCACATAGATGGCTAATCGTGTCAGCATTGAAGATGTTGTTTCCTTCCTAAAACTTGAGAGGCTATTTCCAACATAAATCAAATTCCAGTATATTCTTGGGTCTGATTCTGTACTCTCTACTTTGTTTGGTTTATCTATTGATCTACCAAGGGCTGCCCCCACCCTGTTCTGCCAGAGTTTTATCATTTATATTAATAGGTGGGTAGTTAATCCAACATTTTTCCTGTCCCATTATCAGTGAAGCAAGTTCTTTCTCCGCCATCATAGCCGAAAAACACCAACAAGGCATGTCTCTGGCACTTAGCTCCCATCCAAGGCAGTGGTGAGAGATTTGCTACAAGGACTTAAACCCCCACAAGCAGCCATGCGACCCTTCTCCGTCCGCCTCCACTGCTGCCACCCAAATTCCGGTCACTGAACTACTCCTTAAAATAAAGCTCAGCTGTAGACAGCACACCTGTTTCGGATTAGTTACAATAAATCAGGATCTGTATTTATTTCAGTTGCTGGACAGGTGAGGAACAAGCTGCATTTAGAGCAAGCCAAGTAGAAAGCAGAGAAACATCCAAATCATGAGGGGTTTTTCCCCCTCTTAGGGCAAAGGGGTTACACTTGACAAGCCCGACACTTCCTGTTGTGTCCAAAATCCTGTGATTCTTTATGGGAACGCCTCAGGTGGTAGTATTCACTCGAGATCTCGGTCTCATGAAGCCCATGATTGGAATTGTACTGCCCACGGGAACCACCTCCGGCGCTGGTTCCAAGTGCCAATTCAACAAGCCTGAGGCAAAATTTAGAGAGCTAAACATGCACCATAGCAGGTGAATCCAGTGCAAATAATCCACGCCCTCCAGGGGGAGCCGCACTGCCCTGAGCCCTGAGCAGAAGCAGGCTGCGGGCCCTGGTGTCTCTGTGCTACAACACAGGATCTGTAACGAGTTACCCCTCTGAGATGGGTGAGTAGGGGAATGACGTCGCTGTGATGTAGATGCTGCATTGGTTCCAACGTGGTCTCTCCTAGGCCAAGGGGCCCCCGAAGTGCTGGGGTCAAGTAGAGAATCTTGAGCTGGAAAGGGAAGAACCTTCAACCCAACTTTTGCACTGACAGCAGAAACTCTAGGCGTATTTGAAAAAAATTAAAAATGAGGCCTGTCCTGCACTCTTCTCTCCTGAGACGGGCACTCTAGGCCGGTGGGTCTGAGGCCAGGTTGCACCCCACCCTCCCAGGCCCAGCCACGCTGGCGTGGAGATCCCCTTCCTGTCCCTGCAGCCTCAGCACCCTCCCACTTGCCTAACATGAGGGCTGCCAACATTTCCACGCAGTTATCTGAATATCCGCCCTAGCAACCTCCAGCCAACCTGGGCTGCCTCCCTGGACCGTCCAAGGGGACGTCCTGCACACATTTTTTTGCTTCTGTCTCTGGTTTTCCAATGACCTGTTTGTGAAACGACCTGCAGGGAATGCTATTTTCCCCAAAAGCCCTGATCACTTGAAAGGCTGTGATTTTAGCAGAATACGAGGTATTTCCGGCATGCATATATGTCACGAGACCAGCAACATCTTCTGGGTGGCGAATACCCACAGCCTGTTTGAAAAGTAGTACTGAATAACCTGGTGCTGGGCTCCTCAGCTAAGACTGGAGGGAAATCTGGGGCAAGGGGCTCCCGACTCACTGACAGAGTGCTTTCATGAGCTGTACAACCTTCAGCTCCCTACAGGCTGCAGCCCTGCTCTTCGGGTCTTTAACCTGGAGCCTCCCAGGGCGACCCTTCCATTCCACTAAGGGCTGCAGGTCTACGAGCCTGAGCCCTAGGACCCTAGGACTACTGACATCAGAACTTCCAGGGGTGGAGCCTAGACATCTCTACATTTAGAAAATAACAGGGATGGTTCTAAAGCACAGCTAAGATTCTCAAATTTGTGGGTCCAGAGAACCATCCGGGAGCTTTTAAAATCCCCAACGCCCAAGCCACGCTCAGACCAAATTACATCAGAATCTCTGTGGGCCGAACTCAGGAATCAGACTGTGTTAGGGTTGTAGCCAGCCAGCCAGCCCTCTGGGTTAGAGTCTTTTCTAATCTGAGAAAGATCTCCCCTCTGTAGACCAGAACTTCTGGAACTTCAGTGTGTATATGAATCACCCAGGAATCAGGTTAAAATGCAGATCCTGATTTCATGAGGCTGGGGCAGGGTTTGAGGGTCTATACTTTGACAAGCTGGCCTGCAGACTGCACTGTGAGTAGCAAGGCTGGAGGTTCAAGTGAGTTTCCATTGATTATTTAACAATCATTGAGTACAATTACCGCGGGGAGCCAGGGCATCGGCGATCCTGCAGGTGCGGGGCAGTAATGGTATTTGGCAGAAGCGGCTTTGTGATTTAATCACAAAGTAGGCTTTGTGATTAAAAACAAAACAAATGTTTGTGTTACTTGCCAGGTCAACCGTGGGGTGGTGTTGGCAAGAGGCCTGACTGCTATGTGCTAAAGAGTTGAGCGATTATAAACTTCGGCCCTTCCTATCATTGGTAGAGAGCTGGCTTATCCGCCTTCTGGAGACCGTTTGAACAGTTGTTATTGGAGGGGGGGGTGCATTTTATTATACAGATGAACTCAGGTTGCTCTCTCCCAGGGATGAAAACTACATTACAAGGAGGTTTAGATTATCTGCTCGATATTTTCCTTTTTTTTTTTTTTTTAAAGATTTTATCTATTTACTAGAGTGCACATGCAGGGGGAGCAGCAGGCAGAGGGAGAAGCAGGGTCCCCACCGAGGAGGGAGCCCGAAGTGGGACTCTATCCCAGGACCCCGGGATCATGATCTGAGTTGAAGGAAGACGCTTAACTGAGCCAGAGTAGGCTTTGTGATTAAAAACAAAACAAATGTTTGTGTTACTTTCCGGGTCAACCGTGGGGTGGGGTCCCTGCTTGATATTTTCCTATGCTAAAAAATATATATATATTTATTGGAGACCTACTATGTGTCCTGCCTGTTACTGGATGGCCATGACCATTTCAAGCTGCCAGATACTGTGTTATTGTACCACCTGCCTAGCTACTCGGCTGAACTCAGATTAGCATGAAGTTTCACGCTACATTTATCACACAAGCCCACACAGATGATAAATTTTGAGAGATCTTCATGTGCGTGCGTGTGTGTGTGCACACGCACGCACACACACACAAGTAAAACTGGGAAAATCTGAATAAGATCACTAGATGGTATCAATATCAATACCTTGGTTGTGATATTGTGCTATAGTGTTACAAAATGTTACTGTAGGGGAAACCGGGGCAACGTGTATAAGATCTCTCATGCTGTTTCTGACAGCTGTGTGTGCATGTACAATTATCTCAATGAAAATTTCTATTAAAAAGTATAAAACCACTCACAGCCAGCCCTCGATCTGTCTTATTAATATGGGCGAAAAGGACAGAGTATTAAGAAAGTAAATAACAGGGAGGCCTGGCTGGCTCGGTCAGTAGAGAATGCAACTCTTCATCTTGGGGTTGTGAGTTTGAGCCCCATGTTGGGTGTAGAGATTAATTTTAAGTAAAAATAAAATCTTTTTTAAAAAGTAAATAACCAAAATAAAAATGATAATACTCATTAAATGTTAACTGCATAATAGGTACTATGATAAGCATTTTCATGCAAGACTTTAATCCTCACAACACTCTATGAGGTATTATTATTAGTATTATCATTTCTGTTTTCTGTTTTAGATGAGGAAACTGGGCCTGGGAGAGCTTAGGTAGTTTTTCCCAAGGTCACAGAATCAGAAAGTAGTGGGGCAGGACCCAAACTCAGGTCCAGAGCCTTACACAGAGTATGCGAACAATAATGCTGTGTTTCTGTGGAAAGAGAAATCATAGTTAGGGATGGGGACTGTGCTTCAGGGGTGGGGTGCATCTGAAGTACCTTGCAGGATCTTGGTCCTGAAAGATGAAAGGAGCTGATCTGGCAACAAGCCAGGCGAGGGCATTCCAGGCAGGAAGACAGAAGAAACACCACACATCTGTGAGAAAGCTTCATTTTCCAGATGAAGAAACTGGTGTGTTTGTCTGCTTTGCCACTCAGAGGTAAATGGAAGCAATATGGCAGAGGGTCTTGAATGCTAGGGGAATGTGGTAAAGTCTTCCTGGGTCTAGGCAGCAATCTGGGAAAGCTAACAAGGCACTGATGAGGCCAAGGTTATGTGTGAATCATCAGCATACACAAGGGAACCCAAGTGCAAGGTGTTTACAGTTTAGTACAAAGTAATCCATTCCCAGGGCCCAAAGAGCAATGGAAGCAATTTGGCAAGTGGAAAATTGGTACGTGAAGGGAACCAAAGAAAGTATTTATGGCACCAAAGGCCATAAAAAGTGGTTGAGACCAGTGATCACTACAGAATTAATGGAATTAAATCTTGTCTCATATGGCTACTTATTCTTTCAATTCTTGAGTGCCTACTATGTGGCCAGCATGATTCCAAGGACGTGGGACCTATCCGTGAATAAAATACAGTGACCAAACTCCCTGCTGTCAAGGAGCTCACCTTCTATGCTTAGTGTTGATTCCTGATCAGGAAGAGTCTTAACTCTCAAAACCCAAGATTATACTTTCATACTGTACACTTGAGATCCCATGACCCCAAAGAGAAATGCAAATCTCTCTGGGGTGCAGCTGGGCAGCGATGCAGAAGGACAGACACAGCACTTCTGATTTAAGAGTGGGGATGATCTTACCCCAGTGTGGCTAGAAGGAAACTTAAGAGGGCAGGTCGTCAGGCCTTGCCTCTGAGTTGGATCATAAAAGCAAGAGCAAAACCAAGGTGAAGGATTGGCGGTGTGATCCTTGAAGATGATTCAAGTTAGCCTGGGGTACCCTCTCTGTTTTCCACTCCCAAACTGGGATTAACTTTGGAATCTTCCATAAATGGAGAGAAACTGGGGGCTTTCCAATCCTAGCCTGGGTAAATACTATTTCCACACAAATCAGCACAAGATGGTCTTACATTGTAAAACCAGGAGGGGAAGACAGGAGGTAAATACACCTGCAGATCTATGTTTAGGCAGGAGATATTCTACAGTATAGCCTTGTTCTTAAAATGCAGAATTAGAGGTATGGACTTTTCCTCAGAATGCTAAAAGCAATATACAGATGAAGACAACCTACTAAAAGATAAGCTGACGGTCACTGTTTCTACAAAAAGACACCTAAAGGTAAGTGTATCAGGCAAGAGTCAGGAGCGGGCAGATTTATTAATATTACCCCCCAACCAAGGATTTTTAACCATTTCGAATTTTAAGATCCCACAAGTGTCAGGTGTCTGAGAATAAATATTTAAAATGTCTTTTTGACTTATCGAAAGATTCACCAACTTTTTTTTCAGCAGTACTTTAAAAAAGTCTGATTTAGCTCCCAGGGACCTTCTCATGCTTTTGTGTCACATTTAGAATGATATTTAGCCCTTCGCTGTAAATTTGGCTTATATTGTATATGCATGTAAGGGACATAGGCATCTCCTACATTTAGTAACTTTCTACATGGATAAAAGAATTTGCTCTCACTATGCCCCTGGCCCTGGGGCAGAATTTTCCCGCTTTAGTTAAGGGAAAATAAATGCCACAGATACAGAGCTCCTATTTCTAACTTCAGGCTGCACAGAACCGCCCCTGAGTCTCCAACTTCCATTCACATTTCTGGTCGCCCTTGAGTGAGAGGCTGGCTCTGCTACTGAGCACAGCAAAGTGAGAGACAGCCCAACTACCTGCAGAATGCAAGCTTCCTAAAAAGTCACCTTTATGGGTCTGAGGTAATTGCTGGAGTCACGCCACAAAACACAAAACACGCACCTCAGACCTGGAGCCGATAGCTGGAAAGGTGAGTGTGTGTGAGTGTACGAGAAACAGTCCCACAAGAACTCTGATGGAGACAAGAATGTGCACCAGACAGACGACTGTGGTTCCCGAGATGGCGCATTTTATTTAGCTGCACGGAGCTTGCTGTCACCAGGACTCCTGATCTCAGAATTCAGTTTAAGGATGCAAGCCGAGGATGACAAAGGGGGCTCCTTCATTTAGCTCCTCTCATGGTTGGCAGCTGAGGAAGCTAGAAATTGTCTCCCCCAGTGGTGGGTCTAAAACTAACATTGTCACCAGCCTCCTCCCCTCCAAGCGTTCTTCCTTGGCCACTTTACCTCTCTCAACCCCCTCACCTTTAATCAGGAAGATAATTTGCCCAGTGAAATGCTCAATGTGGATAAACAACTGTAACAAGGTACTTAGCTGAGCCAGGAAGAGAATGAATAGAAAGGAAATGCTATGTGTACTGACATGAAAAAATTAACACTGCAACTTCATTTTGTATTAACCTTTGGCTAAACCACTTCCATAAACCTATCCTGGGCAGGCATCTGTGGTCATTGGCGTGTGATCACCCCAGTGGTAGGTGTTAAACAACCAAATAGCATAAAGCTGGCTCTCCTGCAAAAAGTAAAGTATAAATGTGACCTTTTATGGGGCAGAGAATTTGCTCAGGAAAAAGCTACCTCAGATCTGGAGACTTTTAGATTGGCTACTTTATGACTGGGTCTTTAGAAACCAATGTATTACATGTTTACTTTTTCACAGCTAGAGTTCAGTAACTGTGAATGCATTTGGGAATATTTCATTTTCTTTGGAGTATGTCCAATCTGTAAAAACACTAGGTTCCTACACTGAAGTTGGGGGGAGAGAGAACACAGGTCTAGTAAGAATAATTGAATAACTTTTCTTAGGTAGTTATCTACAAAAATAAAATCTTGGCCACACAGCACAACATCAGTCCAAAACCCATTTGGGACTGTTTAAAATTAATACGAGAAATTCACATATCAAACACAACATCTTTTGTGCCCTATTTCTGTTAATTTAATTCCATCTCTTTCAAATAAACCCCCCAATCAGTAACAGGGTGAAACAAATTTATTTCCTGGCAGTGTTTCCTTAGCCTCTTTCATACTTTGTGATCTAAGAAAAACAAAACAAACATTCGTTCACAAATCCACTTTGGTTTTTGGGCACAGAAAACCAACTCTGTCCCCCTTCTCCAGCACCGTGAAAGCGGACTCTACAAATCACTGAGACACACCGAGATCTTTCATTTTTACGATGATTTCTGATTAAAGCCAGCGCTTACCGTTTTCAAAGGGCTCCTGAAAAATGACTACAGAGAATTTTTTTTTTTCCCTTTTAAAGTCTTCGCCCAACACGTTTGCTTGAAAAACGTTCTGAATAGGAACATGGCCTGGTAAAACACATGCAGTCGACAAAATATCGAATTTCTTTTTCCAGCTGTCTGGAATCCCATTAGTGCCTCTCACTTCTGTCTTTGGCTATAATTAGGATGGCTTAGGGTTTATCTGGGCCTTTTTTCAAAACCAGATCTCCTTCCCAGCAGCAGCGGCTACTCCTAGCTTCTGATTTACACTGTGGTACGGGGATCGTGAATATGAAGGGAAGACAGACAGACACACACACACACACACACACACACACACACACACACACACACACACACACACACACACACCCCAAATACCTTCCATCTAGTAATTTTTAAAAAGAGGAGCCTTACCTGAGGATGAGCCCTGCAGTCTGGAGCTCTGCTCGTTTTGAATAGGTTCTGGACTGGCACCCCTTCTCCCGAGAAGCCTGAGTTCCCTCCTCGGGGGAGTGAGCCCGGGGCAGTTCCATGGGGTTTTGCTTCTTGCTTGGCTTGGGCTGCAACAGCACATTCTCCTTCAGGGAACTGGGAATTCCACTCGGCAGCTTGTGCTCCGGCATGAGAACCGTCTCTCTTATCACTCTGGGTTAGTGGGTGCTTAACAGGTTCTTTGGGATAGAGGAGATTAAGGGTGCCTTCTGTTGCACTTTCTTTCCAGTTGGGGCTCAGCTTTTTGGGTTTTCCTCTCATGCCGGGCCGCCTCACCCTGTCAGGTTTCTCTGAGCCCCTCTTGGTCAATGAACCCTCATCCCTTACTTTTTCCTCGGCTGCGATCTCCAACCACTGGTTCGCCCCTGACTTTTCTAACTCACCAGACAAGCGCTTCATCGCCATCTCTATCACTGCTTTATCCATGTTTAGCAGATTGTCACTGGTGAATTCCTCTCCTGCCTGGTGGCTGTCTCTGGTTTCTCTTCGAATTCCTGGATAATCATTTTCAGCGGCCTCAGAAGCAGTGGGTGGCTTATATCTCCCCTGGTCTGTCACTGTAGACGTTGCGTCCCGGTGAGGTCCCAAAGTCAGAATCATCCCCGTTTGCAGGGATGAGGGACTGTGGGTGGAGGCTTGGCCGCTCCTCACCCCCACTTCTTGGGGTTGTGAGTGATAACCGCAGAGGCCAGTGGTGGCATCCATAGGCCTGGTGTCATCTGACACCCGAGGCCCACAACCCATTTCACTGAGGAGATGCTCACACCCACCCAGGCAACACGCACTGAATTCTATCTCTTCGTCATCGCTTTCTAATAAAAAAACCTGCTCAGTCCCCTGCAGGTTCCTTTGCCAAACTGCATTAGAGTAATCCGTCATAACGTCGGAACATTCCAGATACTCTAGGTCATCATCTGAAAACTCCTCGGTGCAGGTTAGGGTTATCTCTGGGCAAAGTTCATAGTCACTGTCAGAGTCTTCACTGGACACCTGTGGGCTGACTTGCTGCTTGATCGTGGCCCTGTCACCTGGACAGACGGATGCAGTCACCTCCGACAGGGGCCGGCCGAAGCTGATGTATTTCTGCACTTTGGGTTCCGCTTGCCCAGAATCTGAGACTTCCTCATGAGGGCCATCACTGTTTAAGGCACCATCCGTTAGCCTCGATACTTTGGAATGCACAGTTCTGTGGCAACAGACGTTTTGTTTAGTGGGAATATAATTTGAATTAGAGAAAAGCAACCCATCTGCAACCTCCTCTGCGTCATCCAGATCATGAGCCTCTTCCGTTGGCCTCGTTCCTTTAACATCCCGGGGATTTTCAGAACTGGAGGCACTAGTGCCTCTATTGACTAATAACTGGAGTGAGCATGGACAGCTGAGTTTGGAGGAGGGGGCATCAGCTGACACGCGACGACCTGCGGAGATACTTTCTTCCCCCTTGCAAGGATGTTCTTTCTCATCGAGCTGATTTGTTTTCTCCTGCACACATGCCTCTGTTGCATGTTTCCAGCCTGTGCCCCCGCCATCCTTCCGGCTGGGAGAGAGCTCTGGGTTCTCTGCTGAGCACGTGAATTCAACAGACGCAGAGCAGCAAATCATTCTGGAACAGTTTTTAGCGGAGATTTGGTAAACAGCAGCGTCATCTGGGATAGAGCTAGGAGGAAGAGAATAAACAGGTAAGTTTGCTGGGTTTGGACGGACATGCCAACTCTTTCACGTCATGGCACACAGAAAACCACCATGGTTTTTGCTGCACCCTCAAAGAGATCTGTGGTCTCCCTGCAAAGGGGCTCGTGGTCAGAGGCAACCAGCTCCTGAGTTCCAGTTGCCCTTGAGCTGAGAACCCAGGAAGCTCAGCATTTTCCCTTAGAACTTTTCACAATATTACCCCAACTTGAAAAATGCTGAGAATTATTCAGATGAATGGGGAAGCATCTGATATTCTAGTTTCTTCTTTTCTCCTTTTAAGTCTTTTTTTATGCTATGGGAATTTGAAAAAAAAAAACATCATTTTCTGGAGTGAGACATTGTATAAAAACAACTGAAGAATTCGACCCCATGCAGTGGAAGAGCATAAGCAATTGCTCTTTTTAAGCCTGTGCTGAGAAGGCAAGGTTCTTCCCAGGAGGCTGTAAAGGTACCACACTGGGATTATGTGTATGAAGAATGGTGCCATTTCTCTTCATTTTACATGACTATGAAGTCTAAACCCCACCCCATGAGCCCCTCTGGCTGGAAACCCATGTCCACACGCCATCCTGACTTACATAGACCAAGTCAGGTGTTTGGCTTGGGCCCAGCAGGGAAGAAACTGAATCCTGGATCATGCTGAGCCTGCTCTCCCTGCTCCAGGAGAGATGGTACTCCTGTGGCCCCTCCCTTTCTTAACTCAAGCCTAACAGGCTTTCCTGACCTTTCCCACTAGGGCCTCCAGGCTCTGCAGTCCCAGTAAAAACTTGTTACACTTGCTTTGTAATTTGCACTCCTTTATCTCAATTGACCTCAGTGTAGCTATAACATTGCTGGTCTCACTGGATGCAGTATCCAGCTCAAAAGTAAATCAGCATTTTCAGAAGGCAGGAGTTGTGGGTCTGGCCAGAATTAGAGGCGATGTTTAGATATTTATTGACTGATTTGCATAAAATGTGCACCAATATCTAACCTAGAAGGGTCATTGTTAGACACTCAATGGCACACAGTCTTTCTTATTTGCTTTCTTCTCGCTGAAGGCATCCTTCTGTCGCCCCAAGCTCATATGTGCTCATAAGCCTTCAATGGTTGGGTGCTTGGGGCACCTGCGTGGCTCAGTTGGTTAAGAGTCTGCCTTCGGCTCAGGTCGTGATCTCAAGGTCCTGGGATCGAGCCCCACATTGGGCTC